>NW_028243940.1:0-55247 GCF_964263255.1 Lissotriton vulgaris | reverse complement strand
CAGACAGGTATGCTCAGATGTGAGTCCCGTGCTCTCCATGCCACTGGAATCAAGCTATTCAGGCTGATGAGGGCTGAAAGCCCGAAACCGGTCCTTGGATGCTTGTTTCCAATCCAGGGAGGACCTGCTTGGCAGTTTGGACTGGACTGTTCCCATGGGGCACAGGGTCAAGACTGATTTGCATATGGCTGGGTTCAAACTGGAACGGCATGGTGAGCAAAAAAACAATGGATTTAGGCCTGGATCTCTGTACTGTGGTGAATGTGTGACATTGTTCTGCATTCTGTCCTTCAATTGTTCTTTTTGCATTTGTCGCCCCGAGTGGGACGGGTAGGCTCAAACTTGAGTCCCGTGCTCTCCATGCCACTAGAAACAAGCTATCCAGGCTGATGAGGGCGGAAAGCCCGCAACCGGTCCTTGGATGCTTGTTTCCAGTCCAGGGAGGACCTGGCTGGGAAGTTCGGGCTGGACTGTTCCCATGGGGCACAGGGTCAAGACTGATTTGCATATAGCTGGGTTCAAACTTGAACGGCATGGTGAGCAAAAAAATGATGGATTTAGACCCAGATCTCTGTACTGTGGTGAATGTGTGACATTGTTCTGCATTCTGTCCTTAAATTGTGCTTTTTGCATTTGTCGCCCCGAGTGAGACGGGTATGCTCAGACTTGAGTCCCGTGCTCTCCATGCCACTAGAAACAAGCTATCCAGGCTGATGAGGGCGGAAAGCCCGCAACCGGTCCTTGGATGCTTGTTTCCAGTCCAGGGAGGACCTGGCTGGGAAGTTCGGGCTGGACTGTTCCCATGGGGCACAGGGTCAAGACTGATTTGCATATAGCTGGGTTCAAACTTGAACGGCATGGTGAGCAAAAAAATGATGGATTTAGAGCCAGATCTCTGTACTGTGGTGAATGTCTGACATTGTTCTGCATTCTGTCCATCAACTGTTGTTTTTGCATTTGTCACCCCGAGTGGGATATGTATGCTCAGACGTGAGTCTTGTGCTCTCCATGCCACTGGAATCAAGCTATCCAGGCTGATGAGTCCTGAAAGCCCAAAACTGGTCCTTGGATGCTTGTTTCCAGTCCAGGGAGGACCTGGCTTGGCAGTTTGGGCTGGACTGTTCCCATGGGGCACAGGGGCAAGACTGATTTGCATATGGCTGGATTCAAACTGGAACGGCATGGTGAGCAAAAAACGATGGATTTAGGACCAGATCTCTGTACTGGGGTGAATGTGTGACATTGTTCTGCATTTTTTCCTTCAATTGTTCTTTTTGCATTTGTCACCCCGAGTGGGACGGGTATGCTCAGACTTGAGTCCCGTGCTCTCCATGCCACTAGAAACAAGCTATCCAGGCTGATGAGGGCTAAAATCCCGCAACCAGTCCTTGGATGCTTGTTTCCAGTCCAGGGAGGACCTGGCTTGGCAGTTCGGGCTGGACTGTTCCCATGGGGTACAGGGTCAAGACTGATTTGCCTATGGCTGGGTTCAAACTGGAAATGCATGGTGAGCCAAAAAATGATGGATTTAGGCCCAGATTTCTGTACTGGGGTGAATGTGTGACATTGTTCTGCATTCTGTCCTTCAACGGTTGTTCTTGCATTTGTCACCCCGAGTGAGACGGGTATGCTCAGACATGAGTCCTGTGCTCTCCATGCTACTGGAGTCAAGCTATCCAGGCTGATGAGGGCTGAAAGCCCGAAACCGGTCCTTGGATGCTTGTTTCTAGTCCAGGGAGGACCTGGCTTGGCAGTTCAGGCTGGACTGTTCCCATGGGGCACAGGGTCAAGACTGATTTACATATGGCTGGGTTCAAACTGGAACGGCAATGTGAGCAAGAAAACGATGGATTTTATCCCCAGATCTCTGTACTGGGGTAAATGTGTGACATTATTTATTTTATTTATTTATTCAAAGTTTTATATAGCGCGAACAAGATCTTAACAGATATCAGAGCGCTTCACAAGGGGGGGGAGTGGGCAAACAGGAGGGTGAGTAGACATAATAATTGGGTACAGTATAGTGAACGGTAGCATAATAGGATAACAGTCATGTGCTAATAACATACAGGTAAACACTCAGATAGACAGTAAAATAAGGCGGTGAAGAGTCTTTGATCTAACTAAAATAGAGATCATGAAATAGCAGAGAACACTCAAATAGACAAAAATATAAGAAGGTGCTGAGTCTGAGCTAGCTATAATACAGTTCTGGAGATAACAATAAACATTCAAATAGACATTATGATAGGGCGGTGCAAAGACTCTGATCCAGCTGCCATAGAGATCAGTGGGTACCAGTAAACCCTCAAAAGACAATACTATAGGACGGTGCATAGTCTTTGATCCAACTGCAAAAGAGGTCAGTAGGTCATGAACATAAAGTTACTGGAACATTAAGTATCCAACGTTACAAGATCGGTGCAAAGTCTCTGAGCAGCAACAGTAAGGATCAGGTGAACTTGGCCATAAGGATAGCTTTCACTTCTTTCTTGAAGAGTACAGTGGAGGAGATAATCCTCGTTTCAGGAGGGAGTTCATTCCAGATCCTGGGTGCCATTCCTGAGAAGGAGCGTTTGTAGGTTTTTTCCTTACGAAATCTGCGAGGTTTCAGGAGCAGACTTTTTGTACTTCTATTGGATCTCAAACCTCCTGATATAGTCAACTTTTGAGTGAGGTAGGTGGGAGCCTTGTGGTGTATGGCTGAGTGTGTAATAACCGCAATTTTCAATTGTATTCTGGCTTCGAGGGGAAGCCATTTCAGGGATTTCAGGTCAGGGGTTATATGAGAGTGTTTCCTTGAGCCCGTAATGAGTCTCGCGGCAGCATTTAGGGAGGCTCTTAGGGGTGCT
This sequence comes from Lissotriton vulgaris, assembly GCF_964263255.1. Lineage (NCBI taxonomy): Eukaryota > Metazoa > Chordata > Amphibia > Caudata > Salamandridae > Lissotriton > Lissotriton vulgaris. The sequence goes on along the minus strand of NW_028243940.1, from coordinate 52,395 downwards.
GTTGTTGCTTGAGGGAGACCGCTGAGGGCCACAATTCCATAGTCTATGCGGGGGATGACTAGTGCTTGTACTGCAGTTTGGAAGTCCTTGGCTGGGAGGAAGGGTTTGAGTTTCCTCAAAGTGTTGATTTGAAAGTTAGCTCCTTTCGTTGCTTTGCTAATGTGCGGTTGCATATTGAGCTTTGCGTCAAGTGTGATGCCTAAGGATTTCGCAGAGTCCCCGACGGTGGGTTGGACATTGAATGCTGTTAGGTGATTGAGCCATATTTGTGTGATGGTAATTTTAGCAGGGGGTGATATCAGGAGGAACTCAGTTTTCAACGCATTTAGTTTGAGGTGATTGTCGGCCAACCAAGATTGGGTGTTCCTAAGTGTGCAGTTCAGAAGTTTGATATCTTCTGGGGATTGTACCTTTAGGTAAAGTTGAGTATCATCGGCATACATGTGGAAGTGTACATTGGATGCCTGGAGCATGGTAGCGAGTGGTTCCATGATGAGGTTGAACAGCGTGGGTGAGAGGGAAGATCCTTGCGGGACGCCTAAATCTACTCGCACTGGAGAGGACAGAACGTTGATGATCTTGAACTTCTGGGATCGGTTGTGTAGGAAGGAAGTGAACCATTTGAGTACAGTCCCGGATAAGCCCATTCTGGTATTCAGGAGCTCTAGTAGGTTCTCATGTTTAACCGTGTTGAATGCTGAGGAGAGGTCCAGGAGAATGAGGAGGCATGAGTCGTTGCGATCCAGGATTTGGAGGGCGTCATCAACTATGTGTGTCATGGCCGTTTCCGTGCTGTGTTTCGCTCGGAAGCCTGATTGATGAGGGTCGAGGAGTTCGAACTGGTCAATGTGTTTTGTTAGTTGGAGTTGCACACATTTTTCCAACAGCTTGGCCAGAGTGGGGATATTGGTGATAGGGCGGTAGTTGTTTAAGTCAGCCGGATCAGCTGTAGGTTTCTTGAGTATGGGCGTGACTTGCCCCACTTTGAGGGAGTCTGGAATGATACCTTGCTGAAGGGAGCTGTTAATGATTTTAGTCCAGAGTGGGAGAAGAACGGGGATGAAGTCTCTAACAGCATTGGCAGGTAGTGGGTCTGTGAGGTGATTAGAAGGCTTCAAGGTGCCGAGCAGTTTGTGTATTGCTTCTTCAGAGTAGGTGTCGAAAGACGACCAGGAAGCGTTATTTTTAGGTTGGGTGTTGGGCATTTTGGTGATGCTTGGGTATCGACTTACATCATTAAGGAGGTCACTCCTTATGTTGTCGGTCTTTAGCCTAAAGAAAGCAGAAAAGTCTTCACAGTGGGGGATGTTGTTTGTTTTTTTTTTTTTTTTTTGTCCTCATCTTGCGATTACTGTTATGCTTATAGAGTATCAGGTGTCTGCCTCAATACTTTTTTCCGACACTGCCCCTTGTTCTCTCTTGATTGGGGAGTTTTGACCATTCGTTGTTTGAGGAGTTTCCTTTACTCGTCACATATCAATGCCTCTGGCTTGGATCGAGGGGAGCTAGCCAGCTTGGCTACTCGGCAAGTACCTTACTTGTCCACCAGAAGATAAATCGCCTTAATCATAGGACTTAAGTTTATTCTTATTTGGGGTTTAAGAAAGATTCAAAAATATCCCAAAACTTAAATCTTTTTCTTGCACTTCCTAGCTTATCAAGTTTGTTGATTCTTATTGCCGAGTTTAGCCATTCTGCATGGGTTGGGCAAGAGGCTCCTATCCATTTAATACATATTTCTCTCCTTGCGAGAGCTATTAATACAAAGAGGAGATTTCCCTGCTCTTTAGTAAGACCCCCATCATTACCTGAGTCCAAAATCCCAAAAAGAATAAGAGTTGTACTTACAGTGAGTTGTTTGGACAGGATAGTGCTCAGGGTCTTACCGACTTGATCCCAAAATTCCTCCAAATGGGGACAACTTTTAAACATATGGATATCGTCTGACTTTTCTTCCCCGCATTTAGGGCATTTCCTTATTCCAGCATTTTTGAATTTGGACAGTTTTTTAGGAGTCCAATATGCCCGATGGATTGTATACAGGTGATTCCTCTTCAAAGCCGCGGATTTCAAGGTTGACCAGCATTTAGCTACAGATTTTTCCCATATTAGATCTAAATCTGTTATTGCAGTGTCTTTCCATATTTGGGTTTCCATGTTAACACTGACATCGTTGGCAGTTATCAGCGCCCAATACCACTTAGCCACTTCTTTTGGTAGTCTCGTTGTTGTAATCATGTCATCTTCCAATTTTTCATTACCATGTATATTGGGTAAAGTTCTGGACCAACTTGACATTTGATAATATTTAAATTTAGATAATGTGTTGTTCGACATTTCTTGAAGTTCTAACCAAGTTTTTAAATTTGGACCATCTAGTATTTGTCCCCAGTATTTGATGTCGGCTCTTTTCAATGCTAATGCAAGAGTGTCTTTTAGGCATTCTGGAGTTCCAGGGGATTCCCAAATAGGAGCCCACTTACTGTAGTAAGATATATGTAGAATGCCTCTAATTTGTGTCCACATCTTTGCTACATCTCTCAGTATCTTAAGCTTTATTTTTTTGAAGTATTTGGGATGTCCATACCTAAACAGCGCGTGATCCTCTGAATTTGTGATTGCTTGTAAATAGGTTGAGTAGTGTTCATGGTTTTTCAGTAGTGGTTTGATGTTTTTAAATTGAAAAGCTCTGCAATATTCCACCAGGTCTGGGCTGGCCAACCCGCCGTCCTTTTTGCTCCTCCTGATCTTTTTCCATGCAATCCTCGTGCCTTTTGCTGCCCAAATGAAGCTTGTTATATCCCTTTGTGCTCGAGCTAGTTCCGCTTTTCCGAACTCCATTGGAATCGTATTGAATAAAAAGGTAAACTTTGGCAAAATGGTCATCTTGATTATATTCGATCTCCCAATCAGGCTTAATGGTAGAGAGGTCCATATCTCAAGTAGTTTTCTTACGTCCCCGGCAACTTTATTCAAATTCCTATTTGCAATCTTCTCAATGTCATGATTTATTAAGATTCCTAAATATCTGATTTCATTTTTTATGAAATTGTTTTGAAAAACCGTATTCCATGTCATAATCTCTGTCTTAGTTTGATTCACCAAATATCCTGAGATTTTCCTGAATGTAGTTAGAGTTTTCTCGATACTTGCTTTAGCTTTTGGGTAATCATCAGTGAAAATCATTAAGTCATCAGCATAGAGAGCGATTTTCTTCTCCCAAATGCCATACTTGAAAGGTGTAATTCTGTTGTTGTTTCTTAGCTTGTTTGCCAGAGGTTCAATATATAAATTGAAGAGTAAGGGGGAGAGTGGACAACCCTGTCTTGTTCCTCTGGTTATTTTTATGTTTTCTGTTAAACTGCCATTTATTAGGACCTTTGACCTTGGATCTTTATAAATCTGGTTTACCATACATGTAAAATGGGGTCCGAAGTTGTTCTTGATCATAACTTTCTCAAGAAAGGTCCAATTGACCCGGTCAAAAGCCTTTGTGGCATCAACAGCAAGTATAGTAAGAGGAGTTTTCTCACTTGTAGCAATATCTATTGCAGTTAAGAGCTCTTGTATTACTTCGTGTAAGTGTCTACCTTTAATGAAGCCTTTTTGATCTTGATGCAGTAAATTTGATAGTACTTTCCCAAGCCTTGCTGCCATTATTTAGGTGAATATTTTGTAATCAGCGTTCAATAATGATATTGGACGGTATGATTCACATTTGAGAAGGCTCTTTCCAGGTTTCAGGATGATTGAGATTATGGCATCATTCCATGAATCAGGTATTGTTTTCTGTTGTATTAAAATTAAATTGATTAGTTTTGTTATGTGAGGAAGTATGGAGTCTTTCAGTTTCATATATAGTTCGTTTGGAATGGCATCCGGCCCTGCTGCTTTTCCTTTCTTCAAACCTTTAATCACATCTGCCACTTCTTCTTCGAGGACTTCTTTATCCAGTGTTTCTCTATCCTTTTCTGTCAATTTTAGGAGCGCTGCATCTTCCAGGTAGGAGTTAATCTTTTGATCTGAGGGATTTAAGTCTTCCGTATACAGGTCTTTAAAAAATTTCCAGAATTCGTGCTTGATGATGTTTTCATCGGAGGTAGGATCATTTTGATCATCTGGAATGATGCTTTTCACCTTATTTTTGGCTAGGTCTGTTTTGAGCTTCCATGCCAGCCATTTTCCGCAGCCTTCGCCAAACTCATGTTTCGCTAGTTTGCTGGCATCCCATTTCTTTTGTAATCTCTCCTCCAAGATTTGATTAATTTTATCTTTTTGCATTTGTTTTTTGTTAAGAAGATCTTGTTTCTTTGCCTCTTCGTGTTCTGTGGATATAGCGAAATCTAAGGTACTGATCTCTGTTTCTAGATCTGAAATCTCTCGCTTTACTTGTTTATTTTTGCGAGCCCCTAAACTCAAGAGTTTACCCCTTATGACTGCTTTATAAGTATCCCACGTTATTTGTTCTGTGGTATCTGATGCATTTAATTCGAAGAAGAAGTTTGTTTCTATTTCTAGCTCCTTTATAACTTGTTCATCTTCCAGCATGGCTCTTTCAACTGTGAATCTCCTTTCAGTTATATCTTCTGTAATTTGTAGTTCTAATTGTACTGCCGAGTGATCTGAAAGGTGAGCTGGTAGGTGGGATATTCTTTTTACTTTCCTTGATATTTCGTTACTGATCAGAAAGAAGTCAATCCTGGATTTGTGCCCCAGTTTTTTGTTGTGCAAAGTAAATGGGTATGATTTTTCTCCTTTATCTCTCCAAATATCCACCAGGTTAAGATCCCTTTTATAAGTCCCAATCCATTGTCTCATTTTTTTTAGGTTGGTATGTCTACCTGGAGGTGATCTATCTATTTTTAGATCCATTACTAGGTTGAAATCACCCCCCAATATTATGGGAGAAGTGGCTAGGAGTAGCTGCGAGTATAAATTTCGCAGCGGATCAGCATCATCTAAGTTAGGACCGTAGTATCCTGCAATTGTAATGGGAGAATTTCCTATTTTTGTGTTGGCTATTGCCCATCTTCCTTTGCTATCCACTTCTGAGCTGATTATAGTTGCTTTTAGGGACTTTTTAAAGATTATCGCTATTCCCTTAATATTGCATTGTTGTGTTGTGCAAATTAAGGTATCCACCCACCACAGGTTCTTAATTATTTGATCCCATTCTTCCTTTAACAAGTGAGTTTCTTGTAATATTATTATCTCACTTTTCCCAGTTCTGATATATTCTAAGATTTTATTCCTCCTGCTTTTTGTCCTTAAGCCGTTCACATTCCAGGATAGAATATTTACACCTCTACTTTCACTCCCCATTTGTTTTGTTCAGTAGTTTTGATTTTCTTTTTAATATACTTCACTCCCTGTTGTTTTGATTTCCTGAATTTTCGCAGATGAGGAATTTTTTGTTTTTTTTTCCCTATTTTACTCCCCACCCTTTTTCGTGTAGTTACGTACTTTCTGATTTGTGCTTTACAGTTACCCTCCCCGGGGAAGCCTCCATCTTCTTCTCCTTCGGTTATCTTCGTAACATTTTTGGCTTCCCGTCCCCATCCCCGTGATTCTTATCTATATACATTTAAAAGATGAAAAAAAAATTTGGTTGGATTTTAGCTCCTACATATTATTATACACTTGTCCTTGCGTATAAGTTGAATTGGGTTGAATTGTGTCTGTTTTTCCTTAGAGATTTTTTATTTTTATTTTTTACACGTTTTTTTTTTTTTTTTTTTAGTGTGAACATTTTAGCATTTTAACTTAGAGGTTCCTCTGATCGTACTTGATCTCTGATTAGTTCTATCAAGTTTTTCACCTCTTCAGGCTCTCTTAGATTTCGCATTTTATTTCTCCACATAATGCGTAGTGAGGGGGGAAATTTCATTTGTACTGTGGCACCTAGTTGTTGCAATTCGGACATCAGATTTCCCAGTTCCCATTGTCTGGTCTGAGAAGCTTTTGACATATCAGATCTTATTTTAAAATTCCAACTATCTTTGCTATACGTTCCTTTTTTCAGTGCCTCTCCCAAGATCCTATCCTTCAGCATATACGTTTTGAAGTTTACTAGAATCTTCCTGGGGGTTTTCCTTTCCCTGCTCTTTCCAAAGGGATCTCTGTGCACCCTCTGTATATCCTCGTTCAAAACCTCTTTGTCCGCCCATGGGAAATGTTCCATCAATAGTGCCACTACAAATGCTTTTACATCTTTACCCTCTTGATTCTCCGGCACATTTAAAATCCTTATGTTGTTTTTCCTGGCTTGATTTTCTAAGGATTCCAGTTTTTCATTTATGTTTTTACTCTCCAATCTTAAGGAATTTATTTCCTTTCTATTTTTCTCCACCCTTTTGTCCAAGCCAGTAACTTCATTTTCAACTGCCGTGACTCTGTCTGCTAGGGCGTTTAGCTTGCTATCCAGTTTCTCGCAGACCTCCTGTATTTTGTTTTGTTTTGATTCGGAAATGGAGAATTTCTCTTTCATTTCTATCCATATTTTTTCAAGAAGTTCGTCTGTATGAGTTTTAGCTGGGTTCTTGTTATATTCTATAGACCTTGGGTCATCGTCTTCTTTATCTCCAACCTCTTCCGTCATATTTACAGTTTCATTTACTACTGCTATGGCAGCAGGATCAGTGCCCCCCTCAGCCATATGGACTTCTGTTACTTCTTCTGTACTGATTCCCTTGATTTTCCAAAGTTCTTCTAAACTCTTGTTTTCCACCAAGTTCTTTTTCTTGGTTCGAGGTTTTCTCCCTTTCTTTATCTTGCTTGGACTCGGTTTTCCAGCTAGGAGGGGAATTCCTCGTTGATATTCTTTTCTTAGGGAAAGAGTATCTGTAGATTTGGTTATTTCTTCCTTCTCACTTCCCCAAGCTTCTAATAATTTTTTTGGTTGTATGGAGCTAGAAGGACCCGAGTTTAGCTCTTGTTGCTGAATTTTAAAGTAAGACCTAAGAGAGGGAGTAACTTTTACTTTCACTTTTGATTTTTCCTCCTTCTCTAAGTTGTTCTTTAGGAAGTCTCTGAGGATGGTCTTTTGTTTTTTCCTGCTCACTCTCGGTGTGATGCCCTTTGGGAACTGCTCCTGACTCAGAAATTTTCTATTGCGTAGACTGTAAAAGGATTTCGCAGTGTTAGGCTGAGTTTCTTGTTGCCGAGGCTCTGATTCTATTTCTGATTTAGATTCAACCTGGTTTGTTAGAAGGTTTTTTGAGTCTTGAGGTATTTTCTCTTCTGAAACCTCCTGCATTAATTCAGTGACTTTACTCATGTGCTGATTGTTTGTGGAGGTTTCCTTTTCCGTTTTTGTAATTTGGCAAGGTTGAAAATATTTATATGTCTGACCCAGCAAAAAATATTTACAAAGTTGACATGGTTGACTGTCAATACTGTTACCACTGTTTAGATTATAGTATGTTTTATTGTGTAAGCTCGTTTGTTGAGCTTGCTGTGCTTTGTAAGCTTTGTGAGGCGGTTTATCCAAAATCCAAATATTTTCAATACTTTTGGTACTTAAATGATTATTTATCTCTTTCTCCTTGTATTCAGGACTTGTTTCCTCTAGTCTTGCCTCTTTGTATTCCCTTATTCTGCTGAGCGTACTTCCATAGACTTTCCTCACCCCTATCACATTATCCAGTTCTTTCCTTGTTATGCTCGTTATTGAGTCAGAGTCCGATCCTTCCCTACTGACCCCTTCGAGCAGCCGCTTCTCTTCTCTGGCTCTGGCTCTGACTCTGCAACTCGCGCCCTGGAACTGAAAGCTCAGTCTTCCGGAGGCACGGCGGCAGTGCGACTTTGCTCTCAGCGCGGCGCTCCACTTGCCTGTCTCCGCTGTGACACAAGCTCCGAAGCCCCTCTCCGCTTCACTCGCTCCCAGGCGCCTGCATGCTCCGCTGAACGCCCTCGGGGAATCCACGACCAAAAGCGCGCTCTCTGCCTCAAAAGTGCCGTGTGTGGGACAGCGAGCCTCAGCCTCGCAGACGCTGCAGGGGAAACAACAAACCTCACCCTTCTCACCACTGCACAGCGAGAGAGAGGCGGCCCCGGTAAAAAACACCATACCAGGTACAGTCCGTAGTTCGGATAAGAATGTCTTCCTAGCACTCGTTTGGTTCGAAATTCAACCTCCGCTCTGCATCGCCTCCTAGCTAATTCATCTCGGGTCTAGTTGCTGGAGCCATTTCCCCAACCTCTGCTATGATGAATCACGGGTGAACGGGAGCTCTCCGACCGAGCTTCCTACTCGGCCGCCATCTTCCCCACTGGGTTTGGGATGTTGTTTGTTGTGACGTTTGATAGTAGGGGTTGCGTCTTGGTTTGAGTTTTGACTAGTTCGAACAGCTTTCTTTGTCTGTTTTTTGCTTGGTCCAGCTGAAGGCTGAAGAAATCCGATTTAGCGCGCTTTATTTTCCTAAAGTAGGCATTTCTCTTGCTCTTAAGTATTTTGCGATGCCGTGATGAGGGGACAGATCTCCATGTGCGTTCTGCCATACGCATAGCACGCCTGTCTTCGTTGAGTCTGCCATCATACCAAGGGTTCGAGATCTTGGTGGAAACTCTCTTTAGTTGCAGTGGGGCGGCTTCATTGATTATTGAATTCATAGAGTCGAGGTAGTGGTCAGTCAGTGATTGAACATCAAAGGTGCCCGGAGGGGGAAGGAGGCTATTGGTGAGGTGGGGAGGCAGGGAGTTGGGGTTAAGGTTCTTCATGTCCCTTTTCCAGATCTTAGATTTGGTGGGTTGAGCCGAGACAGGTTTAACCTTTTCATTGATGAAGAAAGTGATAATGTGGTGATCTGACCAATCACAAGGTTGGATTGCCCCTAATTGGGTGGAGTCTTCATTGGCGATGATGAGATCAAGTATGGAGCCTTTGTCGTGTGTTGGGCTGTTGCATATTTGGGTGAGGTTAGACGCGTCAAGGAAAGATTTGAGACTATTCACCACTGCGTCTTTCTGATCGTTCCAATGGAGATTGAAGTCACCCAGGTAGATTTGAGGGATCTGCCGACCAGCGTTGGATGAGATCGTGTCCATGAGTTGTTGGGTGAAGATGAGGTTGTCCTTAGGCGGGTGATAGATGAGATGTAGAGCACATACTGGTTTGCCCTCGCTGGCGATATCAATACAGATGAGTTCGCAAGACGTGAGGGAGGGGGAAGTTAATTTAGCAACGGAGAGGTTGCTCCTGAAAATGCATTCGATTCCCCCGCCCGTCTTGCCGGTCCTGTCAAGTCTAATGATGTGGTAATTGGGGGGGACTAATATGTCCATGATACGTGTGGAGGCTTCAGTTAACCATGTTTCAGTCAAAATGGCTAGGTCAAGATCCATTGATGTGACGAGATCTGCAATGTTGGAGCTGTACTGTGGTGAATGTCTGACATTGTTCTGCATTCTGTGCATCAACTGTTGTTTTTGCATTTGTCAACCCAATTGGGACGGGTATGCTCAGGTGTGAGTCCCGTGCTCTCCATGCCACTGGAATCAGGCTATCCAGGCTGATGAGGGCTGAAAGCCCAAAACCGGTCCTCGGATGCTTGTTTACAATCCAGGGAGGACCTGGCTTGGCAGTTTGGGCTGGACTGTTCCCATGGGGCACAGGGTCAAGACTAATTTGCATATGGCTGGGTTCAAACTGGAACGGCATGGTGAGCAAAAAAACGATGGATTTAGGCCTGGATCTCTGTACTGGGGTAAATGTGTGACATTGTTCTGCATTCTATCCTTCAATTGTTCTTTTTGCATTTGTCGCCCCGAGTGGGACGGGTATGCTCAGACTTGAGTCCCGTGCTCTCCATGCCACTAGAAACAAGCTATCCAGGCTGATGAGGGCGGAAAGCCCGCAACCGGTCCTTGGATGCTTGTTTCCAGTCCAAGGAGGACCTGGCTTGGCAGTTCGGGCTGGACTGTTCCCATGGGGCACAGGGTCAAGACTGATTTGCCTATGGCTGGGTTCAAACTGGAACGGCATGGTGAGCAAGAAAACGATGGATTTTATCCCCAGATCTCTGTACTGGGGTGAATGTGAGACATTGTTCTGCATTCTGTGCATCAACTGTTGTTTTTGCATTTGTCAACCCGATTGGGACAGGTATGCTCAGACGTGAGTCCCGTGCTCTCCATGCCACTGGAATCACGCTATCCAGGCTGATGAGGGCTGAAAGCCCGAAATCGGTCCTTGGATGCTTGTTTCCAGTCCAGGGAGGACCTGGCTGGGAAGTATAGCTGGACTGTTCCCATGTGGCACAGGGTCAAGACTGATTTGCATATAGCTGGGTTCAAACTTGAACGGCATGGTGAGCAAGAAAACGATGGATTTTATCCCCAGATCTCTGTACTGGGGTGAATGTGAGACATTGTTCTGCATTCTGTGCATCAACTGTTGTTTTTGCATTTGTCAACCCGATTGGGACAGGTATGCTCAGACGTGAGTCCCGTGCTCTCCATGCCACTGGAATCACGCTATCCAGGCTGATGAGGGCTGAAAGCCCGAAATCGGTCCTTGGATGCTTGTTTCCAGTCCAGGGAGGACCTGGCTGGGAAGTTTGGGCTGGACTGTTCCCATGGGGCACAGGGTCAAGACTGATTTGCATATGGCTGGATTCAAACTAGAACGGCATGGTGAGCAAAAAAACGATGGATTTAGGACCGGATCTCTGTACTGGGGTGAATGTGTGACATTGTTCTGCATTTTGTCCTTCAATTGTTCTTTTTGCATTTGTCACCCAGAGTGGGACGGGTATGCTCAGACTTGAGTCCTGTGCTCTCCATTCCACTAGAAACAAGCTATCCAGGCTGATGAGGGCTGAAAGCCCGGAACCAGTCCTTGGATGCTTGTTTCCAGTCCAGGGAGGACCTGGCTTGGCAGTTCGGGCTGGACTGTTGGGGTACAGGGTCAAGACTGATTTGCCTATGGCTGGGTTCAAACTGGAAATGCATGGTGAGCAAAAAAATGATGGATTTAGGCCCAGATTTCTGTACTGGGGTGAATGTGTGACATTGTTCTGCATTCTGTCCTTTAACGGTTGTTTTTGCATTTGTCACCCCGAGTGGGACGGGTATGCTCAGACATGAGTCCTGTGCTCTCCATGCCACTGGAGTCAAGCTATCCAGGCTGATGAGGGCTGAAAGCCCGAAACCGGTCCTTGGATGCTTGTTTCTAGTCCAGGGAGGACCTGGCTTGGCAGTTCTGGCTGGACTGTTCCCATGGGGCACAGGGTCAAGACTGATTTACATATGGCTGGGTTCAAACTGGAACGGGAATGTGAGCAAGAAAACGATGGATTTTATCCCCAGATCTCTGTACTGGGGTAAATGTGTGACATTATTTATTTTATTTATTTATTCAAAGTTTTATATAGCGCGAACAAGATCTTAACAGATATCAGAGCGCTTCACAGGGGGGGGAGTGGGCAAACAGGAGGGTGAGTAGACATAATAATTGGGTACAGTATAGTGAACGGTAGCATAATAGGATAACAGTCATGTGCTAATAAGATACAGGTAAACACTCAGATAGACAGTAAAATAAGGCGGTGCAGAGTCTTTGATCTAACTAAAACAGAGATCATGAAATAGCGGAGAACACTCAAATAGACAAAAATATAAGACTTTGCTGAGTCTGAGCTAGCTACAATACAGTTCTAGAGATAACGATAAACATTCAAATAGACATTATGATAGGGCGGTGCAAAGACTCTGATCCAGCTGCCATAGAGATCAGTGGGTACCAGTAAACCCTCAAAAGACAATACTATAGGACGGTGCATAGTCTTTGATCCAACTGCAAAAGAGGTCAGTAGGTCATGAACATAAAGTTATTGGAACATTAAGTATCCAACGTTACAAGATCGGTGCAAAGTCTCTGAGCAGCAACTGTAAGGATCAGGTGAACTTGGCCATAAGGATGGCTTTCACTTCTTTCTTGAAGAGTACAGTGGAGGAGATAATCCTCGTTTCAGGAGGGAGTGCATTCAGGATCCTGTGTGCCATTCCTGAGAAGGAGCGTTTGTAGGTTTTTTCCTTACGAAATCTGCGAGGTTTCAGGAGCAGACTTTTTGTACTTCTATTGGATCTCGAACCTCCTGATATAGTCAACTTTTGAGTCAGGTAGGTGGGAGCCTTGTGGTGTATGGCTGAGTGTGTCATAACCGCAATTTTCAATTGTATTCTGGCTTCGAGGGAAAGCCATTTCAGGGATTTCAGGTCAGGGGTTATATAAGAGTGTTTCCTTGAGCCTGTAATGAGTCTCGCGGCAGCATTTAGGGAGGCTCTTAGGGGTGCTGTTGTTGCTTGAGGGAGACGGCTGAGGGCCACAATTCCATAGTCTATGCGGGGGATGACTAGTGCTTGTACAGCAGTTTGGAAGTCCTTGGCTGGGAGGAAGGGTTTGAGTTTCCTCAAAGTGTTGATTTGAAAGTTAGCTCCTTTCGTTGCTTTGCTAATGTGCGGTTGCATATTGAGCTTTGCGTCAAGTGTGATGCCTAAGGATTTCGCAGAGTCCACGACGGTGGGTTGGACATTGAATGCTGTTAGGTGATTGAGCCATATTTGGGTGGTGGTAATTTTAGCAGGGGGTGATATCAGGAGGAACTCAGTTTTCAACGCATTTAGTTTGAGGTGATTGTCGGCCAACCAAGATTGGGTGTTCCTAAGTGTGCAGTTCAGAAGTTTGATATCTTCTGGGGATTGTACCTTTAGGTAAAGTTGAGTGTCATCGGCATACATGTGGAAGTGTACATTGGATGCCTGGAGCATGGTAGCGAGTGGTTCCATGATGAGGTTGAACAGCGTGGGTGAGAGGGAAGATCCTTGTGGGACGCCTAAATCTACTGGCACTGGAGAGGACAGCATGTTGTTGATCTTCAACTTCTGGGATCGGTTGTGTAGGAAGGAAGTGAACCATTTGAGTACAGTCCTGGATAAGCCGATTCTGGTATTCAGGAGCTCTAATAGGTTCTCATGTTTGACCGTGTCGAATGCTGAGGAGAGGTCCAGGAAAATGAGGAGGCATGAGTCGTTGCGATCCAGGATTTGGAGGGCGTCATCAACTATGTGTGTCATGGCCGTTTCCGTGCTGTGTTTCGCTCGGAAGCCTGATTGATGAGGGTCGAGGAGTTCGAACTGGTCAATGTGTTTTGTTAGTTGGAGTTGCACACATTTTTCCAACAGCTTGGCCAGAGTGGGGATATTGTTGATAGGGCGGTAGTTGTTTAAGTCAGCCGGATCAGCTGTAGGTTTCTTGAGTATGGGAGTGACTTGCCCCACTTTGAGGGAGTCTGGAATGATACCTTGCTGAAGGGAGCTGTTAATGATTTTAGTCCAGAGTGGGAGAAGAACGGGGATGAAGTCTCTAACAGCATTGGCAGGTAGTGGGTCTGTGAGGTGATTAGAAGGCTTCAAGGTGCCGAGCAGTTTGTGTATTGCTTCTTCAGAGTAGGTGTCGAAAGACGACCAGGAAGCGTTATTTTTAGGTTGGGTGTTGGGCATTTTGGTGATGCTCGGGTATCGACTTACATCATTAAGGAGGTCACTCCTTATGTTGTCGGTCTTTAGCTTAAAGAAAGCAGAAAAGTCTTCACAGTGGGGGATGTTGTTTGTTGTGACGTTTGATAGTAGGGGTTGCGTCTTGGTTTGAGTTTTGACTAGTACGAACAGCTTTCTTTGTCTGTTTTTTGCTTGGTCCAGCTGAAGGCTGAAGAAATCCGATTTAGCGCGCTTAATTTTCATAAAGTAGGCATTTCTCTTGCTCTTAAGTATTTTGCGATGCCGTGATGAGGGGACAGATCTCCATGTGCGTTCTGCCATACGCATAGCACGCCTGTCTTCGTTGAGTCTGCCATCATACCAAGGGTTCGAGATCTTGGTGGAAACTCTCTTTAGTTGCAGTGAGGCGGCTTCATTGATTATTGAATTCATAGAGTCGAGGTAGTGGTCAGTCAGTGATTGAACATCAAAGGTGCCCGGAGGGGGAAGGAGGCTATTGGAGAGGTGAGGAGGCAGGGAGTTGGGGTTAAGGTTCTTCATGTCCCTTTTCCAGATCTTAGATTTGGTGGGTTGAGCCGAGACAGGTTTAACCTTTTCATTGATGAAGAAGGTGATAATGTGGTGGTCTGACCAATCACAAGGTTGGATTGCCCCTAATTGGGTGGAGTCTTCGTTGGCGATGATGAGATCAAGTATGGAGCCTTTGTCGTGTGTTGGGCTGTTGCATATTTGGGTGAGGTTAGACACGTCAAGGAAAGATTTGAGACTATTCACCACTGCGTCCTTCTGTTCGTTCCAGTGGAGATTGAAGTCACCCAGGTAGATTTGCGGGATCTGCCGACCAGCGTTGGATGAGATCGTGTCCATGAGTTGTTGGGTGAAGATGAGGTTGTCCTTAGGCGGGTGATAGATGAGATGTAGAGCACATACTGGTTTGCCCTCGCTGGCGATATAAAGACAGATGAGTTCGCAAGACGTGAGGGAGGGGGAAGTTAATTTAGCCATGGAGAGGTTGCTCCTGAAAATGCATTCGATTCCCCCGCCCGTCTTGCCGGTCCTGTCAAGTCTAATGATGTGGTAATTGGGGGAGACTAATATGTCCATGATACGTGGGGAGGCTACAGTTAACCATGTTTCAGTCAAAATGGCTAGGTCAAGATCCATTGATGTGACGAGATCTGCAATGTTGGAGCTGTACGGTGGTGAATGTCTGACATTGTTCTGCATTCTGTGCATCAACTGTTGTTTTTGCATTTGTCAACCCAATTGGGACGGGTATGCTCAGGTGTGCGTCCCCTGCTCTCCATGCCACTGGAATCAGGCTATCCAGGCTGATGAGGGCTGAAAGCCCAAAACCGGTCCTCGGATGCTTGTTTACAATCCAGGGAGGACCTGGCTTGGCAGTTTGGGCTGGACTGTTCCCATGGGGCACAGGGTCAAGACTGATTTGCATATGGCTGGGTTCAAACTGGAACGGCATGGTGAGCAAAAAAACGATGGATTTAGGCCTGGATCTCTGTACTGGGGTGAATGTGTGACATTGTTCTGCATTCTGTCCTTCAATTGTTCTTTTTGCATTTGTCGCCCCGAGTGGGATGGGTATGCTCAGACTTGACTCCAGTGCTCTCCATGCCACTAGAAACAAGCTATCCAGGCTGATGAGGGCGGAAAGCCCGCAACCGGTCCTTGGATGCTTGTTTCCAGTCCAGGGAGGACCTGGGTTGGCAGTTAGGGCTGGACTGTTCCCATGGGGCACAGGGTCAAGACTGATTTGCCTATGGCTGGGTTCAAACTGGAACGGCATGGTGAGCAAGAAAACGATGGATTTTATCCCCATATCTCTGTACTGGGGTGAATGTGAGACATTGTTCTGCATTCTGTGCATCAACTGTTGTTTTTGCATTTGTCAACCCGATTGGGACGGGTATGCTCAGACGTGAGTCCCGTGCTCTCCATGCCACTGGAATCACGCTATCCAGGCTGATGAGGGCTGAAAGCCCGAAATCGGTCCTTGGATGCTTGTTTCCAGTCCAGCGAGGACCAGGCTGGGAAGTTCGGGCTGGACTGTTCCCATGGGGCACAGGGTCAAGACTGATTTGCATATAGCTGGGTTCAAACTTGAACGGCATGGTGAGCAAGAAAACGATGGATTTTATCCCCAGATCTCTGTACTGGGGTGAATGTGAGACATTGTTTTGCATTCTGTGCATCAACTGTTGTTTTTGCATTTGTCAACCCGATTGGGACGGGTATGCTCAGACGTGAGTCCCGTGCTCTCCATGCCACTGGAATCACGCTATCCAGGCTGATGAGGGCTGAAAGCCCGAAATCGGTCCTTGGATGCTTGTTTCCAGTCCAGGGAGGACCTGGCTGGGAAGTGTGGGCTGGACTGTTCCCATGGGGCACAGGGTCAAGACTGATTTGCATATGGCTGGATTCAAACTGGAACGGCATGGTGAGCAAAAAAACGATGGATTTAGGACCAGATCTCTGTACTGGGGTGAATGTATGACATTGTTCTGCATTTTGTCCTTCAATTGTTCTTTTTGCATTTGTCACCCCGAGTGGGACGGGTAAGCTCAGACTTGAGTCCCGTGCTCTCCATGCCACTAGAAACAAGCTATCCAGGCTGATGAGGGCTGAAAGCCCGCAACCAGTCCTTGGATGCTTGTTTCCAGTCCAGGGAGGACCTGGCTTGGCAGTTCGGGCTGGACTGTTGGGGTACAGGGTCAAGACTGATTTGCCTATGGCTGGGTTCAAACTGGAAATGTATGGTGAGCAAAAGAATTATGGATTTAGGCCCAGATTTCTGTACTGGGGTGAATGCGTGACATTGTTCTGCATTCTGTCCTTTAACGGTTGTTTTTGCATTTGTCACCCCGAGTGGGACGGGTGTGCTCAGACATGAGTCCTGTGCTCTCCATGCCACTGGAGTCAAGCTATCCAGGCTGATGAGGGCTGAAAGCCCGAAACTGGTCCTTGGATGCTTGTTTCTAGTCCAGGGAGGACCTGGCTTGGCAGTTCAGGCTGGACTGTTCCCATGGGGCAAAGGGTCAAGACTGATTTACATATGGCTGGGTTCAAACTGGAACGGCAATGTGAGCAAGAAAAAGATGGATTTTATCCCCAGATCTCTCTACTGTGGTAAATGTGTGACATTATTTATTTTATTTATTTATTCAAAGTTTTATATAGCGCGAACAAGATCTTAACAGATATCAGAGCGCTTCACAGGGGGGGGAGTGGGCAAACAGGAGGGTGAGTAGACATATTAATTGGGTACAGTATAGTGATTGGTAGCATAATAGGATAACAGTCATGTGCTAATAAGATACAGGTAATCACTCAGATAGACAGTAAAATAAGGCGGTGCAGAGTCTTTGATCTAACTAAAATAGAGATCATGAAATAGCAGAGAACACTCAAATAGACAAAAATATAAGACGGTGCTGAGTCTGAGCTAGCTACAATACAGTTCTAGAGATAACAATAAACATTCAAATAGACATTATGATAGGGCAGTGCAAAGACTCTGATCCAGCTGCCATAGAGATCAGTGGGTACCAGTAAACCCTCAAAAGACAATACTATAGGACGGTGCATAGTCTTTGATCCAACTGCAAAAGAGGTCAGTAGGTCATGAACATAAAGTTATTGGAACATTAAGTATCCAACGTTACAAGATCGGTGCAAAGTCTCCGAGCAGCAACAGTAAGGATCAGGTGAACTTGGCCATAAGGATGGCTTTCACTTCTTTCTTGAAGAGTACAGTGGAGGAGATAATCCTCGTTTCAGGAGGGAGTGCATTCCAGATCCTGGGTGCCATTCCTGAGAATTAGCGTTTGTACGTTTTTTCCTTACGAAATCTGTGAGGTTTCAGGAGCAGACTTTTTGTACTTCTATTGGATCTCAAACCTCCTGATATAGTCAACTTTTGAGTGAGGTAGGTGGGAGCCTTGTGGTGTATGGCTGAGTGTGTCATAACCGCAATTTTCAATTGTATTCTGGCTTCGAAGGGAAGCCATTTCAGGGATTTCAGGTCAGGGGTTATATGAGAGTGTTTCCTTGAGCCCGTAATGAGTCTCGCGGCAGCATTTAGGGAGGCTCTTAGGGGTGCTGTTGTTGCTTGAGGGAGACCGCTGAGGGCCACAATTCCATAGTCTATGCGGGGGATGACTAGTGCTTGTACAGCAGTTTGGAAGTCCTTGGCTGGGAGGAAGGGTTTGAGTTTCCTCAAAGTGTTGATTTGAAAGTTAGCTCCTTTCGTTGCTTTGCTAATGTGCTGTTGCATATTGAGCTTTGCGTCAAGTGTGATGCCTAAGGATTTCGCAGAGTCCACGACGGTGGGTTGGACATTGAATGCTGTTAGGTGATTGAGCCATATTTGGTTGGTGGTAATTTTAGCAGGGGGTGATATCAGGAGGAACTCAGTTTTCAACGCATTTAGTTTGAGGTGATTGTCGGCCAACCAAGATTGGGTGTTCCTAAGTGTGCAGTTCAGAAGTTTGATATCTTCTGGGGATTGTACCTTTAGGTAAAGTTGAGTGTCATCGGCATACATTTGGAAGTGTACATTGGATGCCTGGAGCATGGTAGCGAGTGGTTCCATGATGAGGTTGAACAGCGTGGGTGAGAGGGAAGATCCTTGTGGGACGCCTAAATCTACTGGCACTGGAGAGGACAGCACGTTGTTGATCTTGAACTTCTGGGATCGGTTGTGTAGGAAGGAAGTGAACCATTTGAGTACAGTCCCGGATAAGCCCATTCTGGTATTCAGGAGCTCTAATAGGTTCTCATGTTTGACCGTGTCGAATGCTGAGGAGAGGTCCAGGAGAATGAGGAGGCATGAGTCGTTGCGATCCAGGATTTGGAGTGCGTCATCAACTATGTGTGTCATGGCCGTTTCGGTGCTGTGTTTCGCTCGGAAGCCTGATTGATGAGGGTCGAGGAGTGCAAACTGGTCAATGTGTTTTGTTAGTTGGAGTTGCACACATTTTCCCAACAGCTTGGCCAGAGTGGGGATATTGTTGATAGGGCAGTAGTTGTTTAAGTCAGCCGGATCAGCTGTAGGTTTCTTGAGTATGGGCGTGACTTGCCCCACTTTGAGGGAGTCTGGAATGATACCTTGCTGAAGGGAGCTGTTAATGATTTTAGTTTAGAGTGGGAGAAGAACAGGGATGAAGTCTCTAACAGCATTGGCAGGTAGTGGGTCTGTGAGGTGATTAGAAGGCTTCAAGGTGCCGAGCAGTTTGTGTATTGCTTCTTCAGAGTAGGTGTCGAAAGACGACCAGGAAGCGTTATTTTTAGGTTGGGTGTTGGGCATTTTGGTGATGCTCGGGTATCGACTTACATCATTAAGGAGGTCACTCCTTATGTTGTCGGTCTTTAGCCTAAAGGAAGCAGAAAAGTCTTCACAGTGGGGGATGTTGTTTGTTGTGACGTTTTATAGTAGGGGTTACGTCTTGGTTTGAGATTTGACTAGTTCGAACTGCTTTCTTTGTCTGTTTTTTGCTTGGTCCAGCTGAAGGCTGAAGAAATCCGATTTAGCGCGCTTTATTTTCCTAAAGTAGGCATTTCTCTTGCTCTTAAGTATTTTGCAATGCCGTGATGAGGGGACAGATCTCCATGTGCGTTCTGCCATACGCATAGCACGCCTGTCTTCGTTGAGTCTGCCATCATACCAAGGGTTCGAGATCTTGGTGGAAACTCTCTTTAGTTGCAGTGGGGCGGCTTCATTGATTATTGAATTCATAGAGTCGAGGTAGTGGTCAATCAGTGATTGAACATCAAAGGTGCCCGGAGGGGGAAGGAGGTTATTGGTGAGGTGGGGAGGCAGGGAGTTGGGGTTAAGGTTCTTCATGTCCCTTTTCCAGATCTTAGATTTGGTGGGTTGAGCCGAGACAGGTTTAACCTTTTCATTGATGAAGAAGGTGATAATGTGGTGGTCTGACCAATCACAAGGTTGGATTGCCCCTAATTGGGGGGAGTCTTCGTTGGCGATGATGAGATCAAGTATGGAGCCTTTGTCGTGTGTTGGGCTGTTGCATATTTGGGTGAGGTTAGACGCGTCAAGGAAAGATTTGAGACTATTCACCACTGCGTCTTTCTGATCGTTCCAGTGGAGATTGAAGTCACCCAGGTAGATTTGCGGAATCTGCCGACCAGCGTTGGATGAGATCGTGTCCATGAGTTGTTGGGTGAAGATATGGTTGTCCTTAGGCGGGTGATAGATGAGATGTAGAGCACATACTGGTTTGCCCTCGCTGGCGATATCAAGACAGATGAGTTCGCAAGACGTGAGGGAGGCGGAAGTTAATGTAGCAACGGAGAGGTTGCTCCTGAAAATGCATTCGATTCCCCCACCCGTCTTGCCGGTCCTGTCAAGTCTAATGATGTGGTAATTGGGGGGGACTAATATGTCCATGATAGGTGTGGAGGCTTCAGTTAACCATGTTTCAGTCAAAATGGCTAGGTCAAGATCCATTGATGTGACGAGATCTGCAATGTTGGAGCTGTACTTTGGTGAATGTCTGACATTGTTCTGCATTCTGTGCATCAACTGTTGTTTTTGCATTTGTTAACCCAATTGGGACGGGTATGCTCAGGTGTGAGTCCTGTGCTCTCCATGCCACTGGAATCAGGCTATCCAGGCTGATGAGGGCTGAAAGCCCAAAACCGGTCCTCGGATGCTTGTTTACAATCCAGGGAGGACCTGGCTTGGCAGTTTGGGCTGGACTGTTCCCATGGGGCACAGGGTCAAGACTGATTTGCATATGGCTGGGTTCAAACTGGAACGGCATGGTGAGCAAAAAAACGATGGATTTAGGCCTGGATCTCTGTACTGGGGTGAATGTGTGACATTGTTCTGCATTCTGTCCTTCAATTGTTCTTTTTGCATTTGTCGCCCTGAGTGGGACGGGTATGCTCAGACTTGAGTCCCGTGCTCTCCATGCCACTAGAAACAAGCTATCCAGGCTGATGAGGGCGGAAAGCCCGCAACCGGTCCGTGGATGCTTGTTTCCAGTCCAGGGAGGATCTGGCTTGGCAGTTCGGGCTGGACTGTTCCCATGGGGCACAGGGTCAAGACTGATTTGCCTATGGCTGCGTTCAAACTGGAACGGCATGGTGAGCAAGAAAACGATGGATTTTATCCCCAGATCTCTGTACTGGGGTGAATGTGAGACATTGCTCTGCATTCTGTGCATCAACTGTTGTTTTTGCATTTGTCAACCCGATTGGGACGGGTATGCTCAGACGTGAGTCCCGTGCTCTCCATGCCACTGGAATCACGCTATCCAGGCTGATGAGGGCTGAAAGCCCGAAATCGGTCCTTGGATGCTTGTTTCCAGTCCAGGGAGGACCTGGCTTGGAAGTTCGGGCTGGACTGTTCCCATGGGGCACAGGGTCAAGACTGATTTGCATATAGCTGGGTTCAAACTTGAACGGCATGGTGAGCAAGAAAACGATGGATTTTATCCACAGATCTCTGTACTGGGGTGAATGTGAGACATTGTTCTGCATTCTGTGCATCAACTGTTGTTTTTGCATTTGTCTACCCGATTGGGACGGGTATGCTCAGACGTGAGTCCCGTGCTCTCCATGCCACTGGAATCACGCTATCCAGGCTGATGAGGGCTGAAAGCCCGAAATCGGTCCTTGGATGCTTGTTTTCCATACCAGGGAGGACCTGGCTGGGAAGTTTGGGCTGGACTGTTCCCATTGGGCACAGGGTCAAGACTGATTTGCATATGGCTGGATTCAAACTGGAACGGCATGGTGAGCAAAAAAACGATGGATTTAGGACCAGATCTCTGTACTGGGGTGAATGTGTGACATTGTTCTGCATTTTGTCCTTCAATTGTTCTTTTTGCATTTGTCACCCCGAGTGGGACGGGTATGCTCAGACTTGAGTCCCGTACTCTCCATGACACTAGAAACAAGCTATCCAGGCTGATGAGGGCTGAAAGCCCGCAACCAGTCCTTGGATGCTTGTTTCCAGTCCAGGGAGGACCTGGCTTGGCAGTTCGGGCTGGACTGTTCCCATGGGGTACAAGGTCAAGACTGATTTTACTATGGCTGGGTTCAAACTGGAAATGCATGGTGAGCAAAAAATGATGGATTTAGGCCCAGATTTCTGTACTGGGGTGAATGTGTGACATTGTTCTGCATTCTGTCCTTTAACGGTTGTTTTTGCATTTGTCACCCCGAGTGGGACGGGTATGCTCAGACATGAGTCCTGTGCTCTCCATGCCACTGGAGTCAAGCTATCCAGGCTGATGAGGGCTGAAAGCCCGAAACCGGTCCTTGGATGCTTGTTTCTAGTCCAGGGAGGACCTGGCTTGGCAGTTAAGGCTGGACTGTTCCCATGGGGCACAGGGTCAAGACTGATTTACATATGGCTGAGTTCAAACTGGAACGGCAATGTGATCAAGAAAACAATGGATTTTATCCCCCGAACTCTGTACTGGGGTAAATGTGTGACATTATTTATTTTATTTATTTATTCAAAGTTTTATATAGCGCGAACAAGATCTTAACAGATATCAGAGCGCTTCACAGGGGGGGAGTGGGCAAACAGGAGGGTGAGTAGACATAATAATTGGTTACAGTATAGTGAACGGTACCATAATAAGATAACAGTCATGTGCTAATAAGATACAGGTAAACACTCAGATAGACAGTAAAATAAGGCGGTGCAGAGTCCTTGATCTAACTAAAATAGAGATCATGAAATAGCAGAGAACACTCAAATAGACAAAAATATAAGACAGTGCTGAGTCTGAGCTAGCTACAATACAGTTCTAGAGATAACAATAAACATTCAAATAGACATTATGATAGGGCGGTGCAAAGACTCTGATCCAGCTGCCATAGAGATCAGTGGGTACCAGTAAACCCTCAAAAGACAATACTATAGGACGGTGCATAGTCTTTGATCCAACTGCAAAAGAGGTCAGTAGGTCATGAACATAAAGTTATTGGAACATTAAGTATCCAACGTTACAAGATCTGTGCAAAGTCTATGAGCAGCAACAGTAAGGATCAGGTGAACTTGGCCATAAGGATGGCTTTCACTTCTTTCTTGAAGAGTACAGTGGAGGAGATAATCCTCGTTTCAGGAGGGAGTGCATTCCAGATCCTGGGTGCCATTCCTGAGAAGGAGCGTTTGTAGGTTTTTTCCTTACGAAATCTGCGAGGTTTCAGGAGCAGACTTTTTGTACTTCTATTGGATCTCAAACCTCCTGATATAGTCAACTATTGAGTGAGGTAGGTGGGAGCCTTGTGGTGTATGGCTGAGTGTGTCATAACCGCAATTTTCAATTGTATTCTGGCTTCGAGGGGAAGCCATTTCAGGGATTTCAGGTCAGGGGTTATATGAGAGCGTTTCCTTGAGCCCGTAATGAGTCTCGCGGCAGCATTTAGGGAGGCTCTTAGGGGTGCTGTTGTTGCTTGAGGGAGACCGCTGAGGGCCACAATTCCATAGTCTATGCGGGGGATGACTAGTGCTTGTACAGCAGTTTGGAAGTCCTTGGCTGGGAGGAAGGGTTTGAGTTTCCTTAAAGTGTTGATTTGAAAGTTAGCTCCTTTCGTTGCTTTGCTAATGTGCTGTTGCATATTGAGCTTTGCGTCAAGTGTGATGCCTAAGGATTTCGCAGAGTCCACGACGGAGGGTTGGACATTGAATGCTGTTAGGTGATTGAGCCATATTTGGGTGGTGGTAATTTTAGCAGTGGGTGATATCAGGAGGAACTCAGTTTTCAACGCATTTAGTTTGAGGTGATTGTCGGCCAACCAAGATTGGGTGTTCCTAAGTGTGCAGTTCAGAAGTTTGATATCTTCTGGGGATTGTACCTTTAGGTAAAGTTGAGTGTCATCAGCATACATGTGGAAGTGTACATTGGATGCCTGGAGCATGGTAGCGAGTGGTTCCATGATGAGGTTGAACAGCGTGGGTGAGAAGGAAGATCCTTGTGGGACGCCTAAATCTACTGGCACTGGAGAGGACAGCACGTTGTTGATCTTGAACTTCTGGCATCGGTTGTGTAGGAAGGAAGTGAACCATTTGAGTACAGTCCCGGATAAGCCCATTCTGGTATTCAGGAGCTCTAATAGGTTCTCATGTTTGACCATGTTGAATGCTGAGGAGAGGTCCAGGAGAATGAGGAGGCATGAGTCGTTGCGATCCAGGATTCGGAGGGCGTCATCAACTATGTGTGTCATGGCCGTTTCCGTGCTGTGTTTCGCTCGGAAGCCTGATTGATGAGGGTCGAGGAGTTCGAACTGGTCAATGTGTTTTGTTAGTTGGAGTTGCACACATTTTTCCAACAGCTTGGCCAGAGTGGGGATATTGGTGATAGGGCGTTAGTTGTTTAAGTCAGCCGGATCAGCTGTAGGTTTCTTGAGTATGGGCGTGACTTGCCCCACTTTGAGGGAGTCTGGAATGATACCTTGCTGAAGGGAGCTGTTAATGATTTTAGTCCAGAGTGGGAGAAGAACGGGGATGAAGTCTCTAACAGCATTGGCAGGTAGTGGGTCTGTGAGGTGATTAGAAGGCTTCAAGGTGCCGAGCAGTTTGTGTATTGCTTCTTCAGAGTAGGTGTCGAAAGACGACCAGGAAGCGTTATTTTTAGGTTGGGTGTCGGGCATTTTGGTGATGCTCGGGTGTCGACTTATATCATTAAGGAGGTCACTCCTTATGTTGTCGGTCTTTAGTTTAAAGAAAGCAGAAAAGTCTTCACAGTGGGGGATGTTGTTTGTTGTGACGTTTGATAGTAGGGGTTGCGTCTTGGTTTGAGTTTTGACTAGTTCGAACAGCTTTCTTTGTCTGTTTTTTGCTTGGTCCAGCTGAAGAAATCTGATTTAGCGCGCTTTATTTTCCTAAAGTAGGCATTTCTCTTGCTCTTAAGTATTTTGTGATGCCGTGATGAGGGGGCAGATCTCCATGTGCGTTCTGCCATACGCATAGCACGCCTGTCTTCGTTGAGTCTGCCATCATACCAAGGGTTCGAGATCTTGGTGGAAACTCTCTTTAGTTAAAGTGGGGCGGCTTCATTGATTATTGAATTCATAGAGTCGAGGTAGTGGTCAATCAGTGATTGAACATCAAAGGTGCCCGGAGGGGGAAGGAGGCTATTGGTGAGGTGGGGAGGCAGGGAGTTGGGGTTAAGGTTCTTCATGTCCCTTTTCCAGATCTTAGATTTGGTGGGTTGAGCCGAGACAGGTTTAACCTTTTCATTGATGAAGAAGGTGATAATGTGGTGGTCTGACCAATCACAAGGTTGGATTGCCCCTAATTGGGTGGAGTCTTCGTTGGCGATGATGAGATCAAGTATGGAGCCTTTGTCGTGTGTTGGGCTGTTGCATATTTGGGTGAGGTTAGACGTGTCAAGCAAAGATTTGAGACTATTCACCACTGCGTCTTTCTGATCGTTCCAGTGGAGATTGAAGTCACCCAGGTAGATTTGCGGAATCTGCCGACCAGCGTTGGATGAGATCGTGTCCATGAGTTGTTGGGTGAAGATGAGGTTGTCCTTAGGCGGGTGATAGATGAGATGTAGAGCACATACTGGTTTGCCCTCGCTGGCGATATCAAGACAGATGAGTTAGCAAGACGTGAGGGAGGGGGAAGTTAATTTAGAAACGGAGAGGTTGCTCCTGAAAATGCATTCGATTCCCCGGCCAGTCTTGCCGGTCCTGTCAAGTCTAATGATGTGGTAATTGGGGGGGACTAATATGTCCATGATAGGTGTGGAGGCTTCAGTTAACCATGTTTCAGTCAAAATGGCTAGGTCAAGATCCATTGATGTGACGAGATCTGCAATGTTGGAGCTGTACTGTGGTGAATGTCTGACATTGTTCTGCATTCTGTGCATCAACTGTTGTTTTTGTATTTGTCAACCCAATTGGGACGGGTGTGCTCAGGTGTGAGTCCCGTGCTCTCCATGCCACTGGAATCAGGCTATCCAGGCTGATGAGGGCTGAAAGCCCAAAACCGGTCTTTGGATGCTTGTTTACAATCCAGGGAGGACCTGGCTTGGCAGTTTGGGCTGGACTGTTCCCATGGGGCACAGGGTCAAGACTGATTTGCATATGGCTGGGTTCAAACTGGAACGGCATGGTGAGCAAAAAAACGATGGATTTAGGCCTGGATCTCTGTACTGGGGTGAATGTGTGACATTGTTCTGCATTCTGTCCTTCAATTGTTCTTTTTGCATTTGTCGCCCCGAGTGGGATGGGTATGCTCAGACTAGAGTCCCGTGCTCTCCATGCCACTAGAAACAAGCTATCCAGGCTGATGAGGGCGAAAAAGCCCACAACCGGTCCTTGGATGCTTGTTTCCAGTCCAGGGAGGACCTGGCTTGGCAGTTCGGGCTGGACTGTTCCCATGGGGCACAGGGTCAAGACTGATTTGCCTATGGCTGGGTTCAAACTGGAACAGCATGGTGAGCAAGAAAACGATGGATTTTATCCCCAGATCTCTGTACTGGGGTGAATGTGAGACATTGTTCTGCATTCTGTGCATCAACTGTTGTTTTTGCATTGGTCAACCCGATTGGGACGTGTATGCTCAGACGTGAGTCCCGTGCTCTCCATGCCACTGGAATCACGCTATCCAGGCTGATGAGGGCTGAAAGCCCGAAATCGGTCCTTGGATGCTTGTTTCCAGTCCAGGGAGGACCTGGCTGGGAAGTTCGGGCTGGACTGTTCCCATGGGGCACAGGGTCAAGACTGATTTGCATATGGCTGGATTCAAACTGGAACGGCAAGGTGAGCAAATAAATGATGGATTTAGACCCAGATCTCTGTACTGTGGTGAATGTCTGACATTGTTCTGCATTATGTCCATCAACTGTTGTTTTTGCATTTGTCACCCCGAGTGGGACGGGTATGCTCAGACTTGAGTCCCGTGCTCTCCATGACACTAGAAACAAGCTATCCAGGCTGATGAGGGCTGAAAGCCCGCAACCAGTCCTTGGATGCTTGTTTCCAGTCCAGGGAGGACCTGGCTTGGCAGTTCGGGCTGGACTGTTCCCATGGGGTACAAGGTCCAGACTGATTTTACTATGGCTGGGTTCAAACTGGAAATGCATGGTGAGCAAAAAAATGATGGATTTAGGCCCAGATTTCTGTACTGGGGTAAATGTGTGACATTGTTCTGCATTCTGTCCTTTAACGGTTGTTTTTGCATTTGTCACCCCGAGTGGGACGGGTATGCTCAGACATGAGTCCTGTGCTCTCCATGCCACTGGAGTCAAGCTATCCAGGCTGATGAGGGCTGAAAGCCCGAAACCGGTCCTTGGATGCTTGTTTCTAGTCCAGGGAGGACCTGGCTTGGCAGTTCAGGCTGGACTGTTCCCATGGGGCACAGGGTCAAGACTGATTTACATATGGCTGGGTTCAAACTGGAACGGCAATGTGAGCAAGAAAACGATGGATTTTATCCCCAGATCTCTGTACTGGGGTAAATGTGTGACATTATTTATTTTATTTATTTACTCAAAATTTTATATAGCGCGAACAAGATCTTAACAGATATCAGAGCGCTTCACAGGGGGGGAGTGGGCAAACAGGAGGGTGAGTAGACATAATAATTGGGTACAGTATAGTGAACGGTAGCATAATAGGATAACAGTCATGTGCTAATAAGATACAGGTAAACACTCAGATAGACAGTAAAATAAGGCGGTGCAGAGTCCTTGATCTAACTAAAATAGAGATCATGAAATAGCAGAGAACACTCAAATAGACAAAAATATAAGACAGTGCTGAGTCTGAGCTAGCTACAATACAGTTCTAGAGATAACAATAAACATTCAAATAGACATTATGATAGGGCGGTGCAAAGACTCTGATCCAGCTGCCATAGAGATCAGTGGGTACCAGTAAACCCTCAAAAGACAATACTATAGGACGGTGCATAGTCTTTGATCCAACTGCAAAAGAGGTCAGTAGGTCATGAACATAAAGTTATTGGAACATTAAGTATCCAACGTTACAAGATCGGTGCAAAGTCTCTGAGCAGCAACAGTAAGGATCAGGTGAACTTGGCCATAAGGATGGCTTTCACTTCTTTCTTGAAGAGTACAGTGGAGGAGATAATCCTCGTTTCAGGAGGGAGTGCATTCCAGATCCTGGGTGCCATTCCTGAGAAGGAGCGTTTGTAGGTTTTTTCCTTACGAAATCTGCGAGGTTTCAGGAGCAGACTTTTTGTACTTCTATTGGATCTCAAACCTCCTGATATAGTCAACTTTTGAGTGAGGTAGGTGGGAGCCTTGTGGTGTATGGCTGAGTGTGTCATAACCGCAATTTTCAATTGTATTCTGGCTTCGAGGGGAAGCCATTTCAGGGATTTCAGGTCAGGGGTTATATGAGAGCGTTTCCTTGAGCCCGTAATGAGTCTCGCGGCAGCATTTAGGGAGGCTCTTAGGGGTGCTGTTGTTGCTTGAGGGAGACCGCTGAGGGCCACAATTCCATAGTCTATGCGGGGGATGACTAGTGCTTGTACAGCAGTTTGGAAGTCCTTGGCTGGGAGGAAGGGTTTGAGTTTCCTTAAAGTGTTAATTTGAAAGTTAGCTCCTTTCGTTGCTTTGCTAATGTGCTGTTGCATATTGAGCTTTGCGTCAAGTGTGATGCCTAAGGATTTCGCAGAGTCCACGACGGAGGGTTGGACATTGAATGCTGTTAGGTGATTGAGCCATATTTGGGTGGTGGTAATTTTAGCAGTGGGTGATATCAGGAGGAACTCAGTTTTCAACGCATTTAGTTTGAGGTGATTGTCGGCCAACCAAGATTGGGTGTTCCTAAGTGTGCAGTTCAGAAGTTTGATATCTTCTGGGGATTGTACCTTTAGGTAAAGTTGAGTGTCATCAGCATACATGTGGAAGTGTACATTGGATGCCTGGAGCATGGTAGCGAGTGGTTCCATGATGAGGTTGAACAGCGTGGGTGAGAAGGAAGATCCTTGTGGGACGCCTAAATCTACTGGCACTGGAGAGGACAGCACGTTGTTGATCTTGAACTTCTGGGATCGGTTGTGTAGGAAGGAAGTGAACCATTTGAGTACAGTCCCGGATAAGCCCATTCTGGTATTCAGGAGCTCTAATAGGTTCTCATGTTTGACCGTGTTGAATGCTGAGGAGAGGTCCAGGAGAATGAGAAGGCATGAGTCGTTGCGATCCAGGATTTGGAGGGCGTCATCAACTATGTGTGTCATGGCCGTTTCCGTGCTGTGTTTCGCTCGGAAGCCTGATTGATGAGGGTCGAGGAGTTCGAACTGGTCAATGTGTTTTGTTAGTTGGAGTTGCACACATTTTTCCAACAGCTTAGCCAGAGTGGGGATATTAGTGATAGGGCGTTAGTTGTTTAAGTCAGCCGGATCAGCTGTAGGTTTCTTGAGTATGGCCGTGACTTGCCCCACTTTGAGGGAGTCTGGAATGATACCTTGCTGAAGGGAGCTGTTAATGATTTTAGTCCAGAGTGGGAGAAGAACGGGGATGAAGTCTCTAACAGCATTGGCAGGTAGTGGGTCTGTGAGGTGATTAGAAGGCTTCAAGGTGCCGAGCAGTTTGTGTATTGCTTCTTCAGAGTAGGTGTCGAAAGACGACCAGGAAGCGTTATTTTTAGGTTGGGTGTCGGGCATTTTGGTGATGCTCGGGTGTCGACTTATATCATTAAGGAGGTCACTCCTTATGTTGTCGGTCTTTAGTTTCAAGAAAGCAGAAAAGTCTTCACAGTGGGGGATGTTGTTTGTTGTGACGTTTGATAGTAGGGGTTGCGTCTTGGTTTGAGTTTTGACTAGTTCGAACAGCTTTCTTTGTCTGTTTTTTGCTTGGTCCAGCTGAAGAAATCTGATTTAGCGCGCTTTATTTTCCTAAAGTAGGCATTTCTCTTGCTCTTAAGTATTTTGTGATGCCGTGATGAGGGGGCAGATCTCCATGTGCGTTCTGCCATACGCATAGCACGCCTGTCTTCGTTGAGTCTTCCATCATACCAAGGGTTCGAGATCTTGGTGGAAACTCTCTTTAGTTAAAGTGGGGCGGCTTCATTGATTATTGAATTCATAGAGTCGAGGTAGTGGTCAATCAGTGATTGAACATCAAAGGTGCCCGGAGGGGGAAGGAGGCTATTGGTGAGGTGGGGAGGCAGGGAGTTGGGGTTAAGGTTCTTCATGTCCCTTTTCCAGATCTTAGATTTGGTGGGTTGAGCCGAGACAGGTTTAACCTTTTCATTGATGAAGAAGGTGATAATGTGGTGGTCTGACCAATCACAAGGTTGGATTGCCCCTAATTGGGTGGAGTCTTCGTTGGCGATGATGAGATCAAGTATGGAGCCTTTGTCGTGTGTTGGGCTGTTGCATATTTGGGTGAGGTTAGACGCGTCAAGGAAAGATTTGAGACTATTCACCACTGCGTCTTTCTGATCGTTCCAGTAGAGATTGAAGTCACCCAGGTAGATTTGCGGAATCTGCCGACCAGCGTTGGATGAGATCGTGTCCATAAGTTGTTGGGTGAAGATGAGGTTGTCCTTAGGCGGGTGATAGATGAGATGTAGAGCACATACTGGTTTGCCCTCGCTGGCGATATCAAGACAGATGAGTTAGCAAGACATGAGGGAGGGGGAAGTTAATTTAGCAACGGAGAGGTTGCTCCTGAAAATGCATTCGATTCCCCCGCCCGTCTTGCCGGTCCTGTCAAGTCTAATGATGTGGTAATTGGGGGGGACTAATATGTCCATGATAGGTGTGGAGGCTTCAGTTAACCATGTTTCAGTCAAAATGGCTAGGTCAAGATCCATTGATGTGACGAGATCTGCAATGTTGGAGCTGTACTGTGGTAAATGTCTGACATTGTTCTGCATTCTGTGCATCAACTGTTGTTTTTGCATTTGTCAACCCAATTGGGACGGGTGTGCTCAGGTGTGAGTCCCGTGCTCTCCATGCCACTGGAATCAGGCTATCCAGGCTGATGAGGGCTGAAAGCCCAAAACCGGTCCTCGGATGCTTGTTTACAATCCAGGGAGGACCTGGCTTGGCAGTTTGGGCTGGACTGTTCCCATGGGGCACAGGGTCAAGACTGATTTGCCTATGGCTGGGTTCAAACTGGAACAGCATGTCGAGCAAGAAAACAATGGATTTTATCCCCAGATCTCTGTACTGGGGTGAATGTGAGACATTGTTCTGCATTCCCTGCATCAAGTGTTGTTTTTCCATTGGTCAACCCAAATGGGACGGGTATGCTCAGACGTGAGTCCCGTGCTCTCCATGCCACTGGAATCACGCTATCCAGGGTGATGAGGGCTGAAAGCCCGAAATCGGTCCTTGGATGCTTGTTTCCAGTCCAGGGAGGACCTGGCTGGGAAGTTCGGGCTGGACTGTTCCCATGGGGCACAGGGTCAAGACTGATTTGCATATAGCTGGGTTCAAACTTGAACGGCATGGTGAGCAAAAAAATGATGGATTTAGACCCAGATCTCTGTACTGTGGTGAATGTCTGACATTGTTCTGCATTATGTCCATCAACTGTTGTTTTTGCATTTGTCACCCCGAGTAGGACAAGAATGCTCAGAAGTGAGTCCTGTGCTCTCCATGCCACTGGAATCAAGCTAACCAGGCTGATGAGTCCTGAAAGCCCAAAATCGGTCCTTGGATGCTTGTTTCCAGTCCAGGGAGGACCTGGCTTGGCAGTTTGGGCTGGACTGTTCCCATGGGGCACAGGGTCAAGACTGATTTGCATATGGCTGGATTCAAACTGGAACGGCATGGTGAGCAAAAAAACGATGGTTTAGGCCCAGATCTCTGTACTGGGGTGAATGTGTGACATTGTTCTGCATTTTGTCCTTCAATTGTTCTTTTTGCATTTGTCACCCCGAGTGGGACGGGTATGCTCAGACTTGAGTCCCGTGCTCTCCATGCCACTAGAAACAAGCTATCCAGGCTGATGAGGGCTGAAAGCCCGCAACAAGTCCTTGGATGCTTGTTTCCAGTCCAGGGAGGACCTGGCTTGACAGTTCGGGCTTGACTGTTCCCATGGGGTACAGGGTCAAGACTGATTTGCCTATGGCTGGGTTCAAACTGGAAATGCATGGTGAGCAAAAAAATGATGGATTTAGGCCCAGATTTCTGTACTGGGGTGAATGTGTGACATTGTTCTGCATTTTGTCCTTCAATTGTTCTTTTTGCATTTGTCACCCCGAGTGGGACGGGTATGCTCAGACTTGAGTCCCGTGCTCTCCATGACACTAGAAACAAGCTATCCAGGCTGATGAGGGCTGAAAGCCCGCAACCAGTCCTTGGATGCTTGTTTCCAGTCCAGGGAGGACCTGGCTTGGCAGTTCGGGCTGGACTGTTCCCATGGGGTACAAGGTCCAGACTGATTTTACTATGGCTGGGTTCAAACTGGAAATGCATGGTGAGCAAAAACATGATGGATTTAGGCACAGATTTCTGTACTGGGGTGAATGTGTGACATTGTTCTGCATTCTGTCCTTTAACGGTTGTTTTTGCATTTGTCACCCCGAGTGGGACGGGTATGCTCAGACATGAGTCCTATGCTCTCCATGCCACTGGAGTCAAGCTATCCAGGCTGATGAGGGCTGAAAGCCCGAAACCGGTCCTTGGATGCTTGTTTCTAGTCCAGGGAGGACCTGGCTTGGCAGTTCAGGCTGGACTGTTCCCATGGGGCACAGGGTCAAGACTGATTTACATATGGCTGGGTTCAAACTGGAACGGCAATGTGAGCAAGAAAACGATGGATTTTATTCCCCGATATCTGTACTGGGGTAAATGTGTGACATTATTTATTTTATTTATTTATTCAAAGTTTTATATAGCGCGAACAAGATCTTAACAGATATCAGAGCGCTTCACAGGGGGGGAGTGGGCAAACAGGAGGGTGAGTAGACATAATAATTGGGTACAGTACAGTGAACGGTAGCATAATAGGATAAGAGTCATGTGCTAATAAGATACAGGTATACACTCAGATAGACAGTAAAATAAGGCGGTGCAGAGTCCTTGATCTAACTAAAATAGAGATCATTAAATAGCAGAGAACACTCAAATAGACAAAAATATAAGACAGTGCTGAGTCTGAGCTAGCTACAATACAGTTCTAGAGATAACAATAAACATTCAAATAGACATTATGATAGGGCGGTGCAAAGACTCTGATCCAGCTGCCATAGAGATCAGTGGGTACCAGTAAACCCTCAAAAGACAATACTATAGGACGGTGCATAGTCTTTGATCCAACTGCAAAAGAGGTCAGTAGGTCATGAACATAAAGTTATTGGAACATTAAGTATCCAACGTTACAAGATCGGTGCAAAGTCTCTGAGCAGCAACAGTAAGGATCAGGTGAACTTGGCCATAAGGATGGCTTTCACTTCTTTCTTAAAGAGTACAGTGGAGGAGATAATCCTCGTTTCAGGAGGGAGTGCATTCCAGATCCTGGGTGCCATTCCTGAGAAGGAGCGTTTGTAGGTTTTTTCCTTACGAAATCTGCGAGGTTTCAGGAGCAGACTTTATGTACTTCTATTGGATCTCAAACCTCCTGATATAGTCAACTTTTGAGTGAGGTAGGTGGGAGCCTTGTGGTGTATGGCTGAGTGTGTCATAACCGCAATTTTCAATTGTATTCTGGCTTCGAGGGGAAGCCATTTCAGGGATTTCAGGTCAGGGGTTATATGAGAGCGTTTCCTTGAGCCCGTAATGAGTCTCGCGGCAGCATTTAGGGAGGCTCTTAGGGGTGCTGTTGTTGCTTGAGGGAGACCGCTGAGGGCCACAATTCCATAGTCTATGCGGGGGATG
The DNA here is from genome assembly GCF_964263255.1 of Lissotriton vulgaris. NCBI lineage: Eukaryota > Metazoa > Chordata > Amphibia > Caudata > Salamandridae > Lissotriton > Lissotriton vulgaris. The sequence goes on along the minus strand of NW_028243940.1, from coordinate 19,091 downwards.
ACTAGTGCTTGTACAGCAGTTTGGAAGTCCTTGGCTGGGAGGAAGGGTTTGAGTTTCCTTAAAGTGTTGATTTGAAAGTTAGCTCCTTTCGTTGCTTTGCTAATGTGCTGTTGCATATTGAGCTTTGCGTCAAGTGTGATGCCTAAGGATTTCGCAGAGTCCACGACGGAGGGTTGGACATTGAATGCTGTTAGGTGATTGAGCCATATTTGGGTGGTGGTAATTTTAGCAGTGGGTGATATCAGGAGGAACTCAGTTTTCAACGCATTTAGTTTGAGGTGATTGTCGGCCAACCAAGATTGGGTGTTCCTAAGTGTGCAGTTCAGAAGTTTGATATCTTCTGGGGATTGTACCTTTAGGTAAAGTTGAGTGTCATCAGCATACATGTGGAAGTGTACATTGGATGCCTGGAGCATGGTAGCGAGTGGTTCCATGATGAGGTTGAACAGGGTGGGTGAGAAGGAAGATCCTTGTGGGACGCCTAAATCTACTGGCACTGGAGAGGACAGCACGTTGTTGATCTTGAACTTCTGGGATCGGTTGTGTAGGAAGGAAGTGAACCATTTGAGTACAGTCCCGGATAAGCCCATTCTGGTATTCAGGAGCTCTAATAGGTTCTCATGTTTGACCGTGTTGAATGCTGAGGAGAGGTCCAGGAGAATGAGGAGGCATGAGTCGTTGCGATCCAGGATTTGGAGGGCGTCATCAACTATGTGTGTCATGGCCGTTTCCGTGCTGTGTTTCGCTCGGAAGCCTGATTGATGAGGGTCGAGGAGTTCGAACTGGTCAATGTGTTTTGTTAGTTGGAGTTGCACACATTTTTCCAACAGCTTGGCCAGAGTGGGGATATTGGTGATAGGGCGTTAGTTGTTTAAGTCAGCCGGATCAGCTGTAGGTTTCTTGAGTATGGGCGTGACTTGCCCCACTTTGAGGGAGTCTGGAATGATACCTTGCTGAAGGGAGCTGTTAATGATTTTAGTCCAGAGTGGGAGAAGAACGGGGATGAAGTCTCTAACAGCATTGGCAGGTAGTGGGTCTGTGAGGTGATTAGAAGGCTTCAAGGTGCCGAGCAGTTTGTGTATTGCTTCTTCAGAGTAGGTGTCGAAAGACGACCAGGAAGCGTTATTTTTAGGTTGGGTGTCGGGCATTTTGGTGATGCTCGGGTATCGACTTATATCATTAAGGAGGTCACTCCTTATGTTGTCGGTCTTTAGCTTAAAGAAAGCAGAAAAGTCTTCACAGTGGGGGATGTTGTTTGTTGTGACGTTTGATAGTAGGGGTTGCGTCTTGGTTTGAGTTTTGACTAGTTCGAACAGCTTTCTTTGTCTGTTTTTTGCTTGGTCCAGCTGAAGAAATCCGATTTAGCGCGCTTTATTTTCCTAAAGTAGGCATTTCTCTTGCTCTTAAGTATTTTGCGATGCCGTGATGAGGGGGCAGATCTCCATGTGCGTTCTGCCATACGCATAGCACGCCTGTCTTCGTTGAGTCTGCCATCATACCAAGGGTTCGAGATCTTGGTGGAAACTCTCTTTAGTTGAAGTGGGGCGGCTTCATTGATTATTGAATTCATAGAGTCGAGGTAGTGGTCAATCAGTGATTGAACATCAAAGGTGCCCGGAGGGGGAAGTAGGCTATTGGTGAGGTGGGGAGGCAGGGAGTTGGGGTTAAGGTTCTTCATGTCCCTTTTCCAGATCTTAGATTTGGTGGGTTGAGCCGAGACAGGTTTAACCTTTTCATTGATGAAGAAGGTGATAATGTGGTGGTCTGACCAATCACAAGGTTGCATTGCCCCTAATTGGGTGGAGTCTTCGTTGGCGATGATGAGATCAAGTATGGAGCCTTTGTCGTGTGTTGGGCAGTTGCATATTTGGGTGAGGTTAGACGCGTCAAGGAAAGATTTGAGACTATTCACCACTGCGTCTTTCTGATCGTTCCAGTGGAGATTGAAGTCACCCAGGTAGATTTGCGGAATCTGCCGACCAGCGTTGGATGAGATCGTGTCCATGAGTTGTTGGGTGAAGATGAGGTTGTCCTTAGGTGGGTGATAGATGAGATGTAGAGCACATACTGGTTTGCCCTCGCTGGCGATATCAAGACAGATGAGTTAGCAAGACGTGAGAGAGGGGGAAGTTAATTTAGCAACGGAGAGGTTGCTCCTGAAAATGCATTCGATTCCCCCGCCCGTCTTGCCGGTCCTGTCAAGTCTAATGATGTGGTAATTGGGGGGGACTAATATGTCCATGATAGGTGTGGAGGCTTCAGTTAACCATGTTTCAGTCAAAATGGCTAGGTCAAGATCCATTGATGTGACGAGATCTGCAATGTTGGAGCTGTACTGTGGTGAATGTCTGACATTGTTCTGCATTCTGTGCATCAACTGTTGTTTTTGCATTTGTCAACCCAATTGGGACGGGTGTGCTCAGGTGTGAGTCCCGTGCTCTCCATGCCACTGGAATCAGGCTATCCAGGCTGATGAGGGCTGAAAGCCCAAAACCGGTCCTCGGATGCTTGTTTACAATCCAGGGAGGACCTGGCTTGGCAGTTTGGGCTGGACTGTTCCCATGGGGCACAGGGTCAAGACTGATTTGCATATGGCTGGGTTCAAACTGGAACGGCATGGTGAGCAAAAAAACAATGGATTTAGGCCTGGATCTCTGTACTGGGGTGAATGTGTGACATTGTTCTGCATTCTGTCCTTCAATTGTTCTTTTTGCATTTGTCGCCCCGAGTGGGAGGGGTATGCTCAGACTTGAGTCCCGTGCTCTCCATGCCACTAGAAACAAGCTATCCAGGCTGATGAGGGCGAAAAAGCCCACAACCGGTCCTTGGATGCTTGTTTCCAGTCCAGGGAGGACCTGGCTTGGCAGTTCGGGCTGGACTGTTCCCATGGGGCACAGGGTCAAGACTGATTTGCCTATGGCTGGGTTCAAACTAGAACAGCATGGTGAGCAAGAAAACGATGGATTTTATCCCCAGATCTCTGTACTGGGGTGAATGTGAGACATTGTTCTGCATTCTGTGCATCAACTGTTGTTTTTGCATTGGTCAACCCGATTGGGACGGGTATGCTCAGACGTGAGTCCCGTGCTCTCCATGCCACTAGAATCACGCTATCCAGGCTGATGAGGCCTGAAAGCCCGAAATTGGTCCTTGGATGCTTGTTTCCAGTCCAGGGAGGACCTGGCTGGGAAGTTCGGGCTGGACTGTTCCCATGGGGCACAGGGTCAAGACTGATTTGCATATGGCTGGATTCAAACTGGAACGGCATGGTGAGCAAAAAAATGATGGATTTAGACCCAGATCTCTGTACTGTGGTGAATGTCTGACATTGTTCTGCATTATGTCCATCAACTGTTGTTTTTGCATTTGTCACCCCGAGTGGGACAAGAATGCTCAGACGTGAGTCCTGTGCTCTCCATTCCACTGGAATCAAGCTAACCAGGCTGATGAGTCCTGAAAGCCCAAAACCGGTCCTTGGATGCTTGTTTCCAGTCCAGGGAGGACCTGGCTTGGCAGTTTGGGCTGGACTGTTCCCATGGGGCACAGGGTCAAGACTGATTTGCATATGGCTGGATTCAAACTGGAACGGCATGGTGAGCAAAAAAACGATGGATTTAGGCCCAGATCTCTGTACTGGGGTGAATGTGTGACATTGTTCTGCATTTTGTCCTTCAATTGTTCTTTTTGCATTTGTCACCCCGAGTGGGACGGGTATGCTCAGACTTGAGTCCTGTGCTCTCCATGCCACTGGAATCACACTATCCAGGCTGATGAGGGCTGAAAGCCCGAAATCGGTCCTTGGATGCTTGTTTCCAGTCCAGGGAGGACCTGGCTGGGAAGTTCGGGCTGGACTGTTCCCATGGGGCACAGGGTCAAGACTGATTTGCATATAGCTGGGTTCAAACTTGAACGGCATGGTGAGCAAGAAAACGATGGATTTTATACCCAGATCTCTGTACTGGGGTGAATGTGAGACATTGTTCTGCATTCTGTGCATCAACTGTTGTTTTTGCATTTGTCAACCCGATTGGGACGGGTATGCTCAGACGTGAGTCCCGTGCTCTCCATGCCACTGGAATCACGCTATCCAGGCTGATGAGGGCTGAAAGCCCGAAATAGGTCCTTGGATGCTTGTTTCCATGCCAGGGAGGACCTGGCTGGGAAGTTTGGGCTGGACTGTTCCCATGGGGCACAGGGTCAAGACTGATTTGCATATGGCTGGATTCAAACTGGAACGGCATGGTGAGCAAAAAAACGATGGATTTAGGCCCAGATCTCTGTACTGGGGTGAATGTGTGACATTGTTCTGCATTTTGTCCTTCAATTGTTCTTTTTGCATTTGTCACCCCGAGTGGGACGGGTATGTTCAGACTTGAGTCCCGTGCTCTCCATGACACTAGAAACAAGCTATCCAGGCTGATGAGGGCTGAAAGCCCGCAACCAGTCCTTGGATGCTTGTTTCCAGTCCAGGGAGGACCTGGCTTGGCAGTTCGGGCTGGACTGTTCCCATGGGGTACAAGGTCAAGACTGATTTTACTATGGCTGGGTTCAAACTGGAAATGCATGGTGAGCAAAAAAATGATGGATTTAGGCCCAGATTTCTGTACTGGGGTGAATGTGTGACATTGTTCTGCATTCTGTCCTTTAACGGTTGTTTTTGCATTTGTCACCCCGAGTGGGACGGGTATGCTCAGACATGAGTCCTGTGCTCTCCATGCCACTGGAGTCAAGCTATCCAGGCTGATGAGGGCTGAAAGCCCGAAACCGGTCCTTGGATGCTTGTTTCTAGTCCAGGGAGGACCTGGCTTGGGAGTTCAGGCTGGACTGTTCCCATGGGGCACAGGGTCAAGACTGATTTACATATGGCTGGGTTCAAACTGGAACGGCAATGTGAGCAAGAAAACGATGGATTTTATCCCAAGATCTCTGTACTGGGGTAAATGTGTGACATTATTTATTTTATTTATTTATTCAAAGTTTTATATAGCGCGAACAAGATCTTAACAGATATCAGAGCGCTTCACAGGGGGGGAGTGGGCAAACAGGAGGGTGAGTAGACATAATAATTGGGTACAGTATAGTGAACGGTAGCATAATAGGATAACAGTCATGTGCTAATAAGATACAGGTAAACACTCAGATAGACAGTAAAATAAGGCGGTGCAGAGTCCTTGATCTAACTAAAATTAGAGATCATGAAATAGCAGAGAACACTCAAATAGACAAAAATATAAGACAGTGCTGAGTCTGAGCTAGCTACAATACAGTTCTAGAGATAACAATAAACATTCAAATAGACATTATGATAGGGCGGTGCAAAGACTCTGATCCAGCTGCCATAGAGATCAGTGGGTACCAGTAAACCCTCAAAAGACAATACTATAGGACGGTGCATAGTCTTTGATCCAACTGCAAAAGAGGTCAGTAGGTCATGAACATAAAGTTATTGGAACATTAAGTATCCAACGTTACAAGATCGGTGCAAAGTCTCTGAGCAGCAACAGTAAGGATCAGGTGAACTTGGCCATAAGGATGGCTTTCACTTCTTTCTTGAAGAGTACAGTGGAGGAGATAATCCTCTTTTCAGGAGGGAGTGCATTCCAGATCCTGGGTGCCATTCCTGAGAAGGAGCGTTTGTAGGTTTTTTCCTTACGAAATCTGCGAGGTTTCAGGAGCAGACTTTTTGTACTTCTATTGGATCTCAAACCTCCTGATATAGTCAAATTTTGAGTGAGGTAGGTGGGAGCCTTGTGGTGTATGGCTGAGTGTGTCATAACCGCAATTTTCAATTGTATTCTGGCTTCGAGGGGAAGCCATTTCAGGGATTTCAGGTCAGGGGTTATATGAGAGTGTTTCCTTGAGCCAGTAATGAGTCTCCCGGCAGCATTTAGGGAGGCTCTTAGGGGTGCTGTTGTTGCTTGAGGGAGACCGCTGAGGGCCACAATTCCATAGTCTATGCGGGGGATGACTAGTGCTTGTACAGCAGTTTGGAAGTCCTTGGCTGGGAGGAAGGGTTTGAGTTTCCTTAAAGTGTTGATTTGAATGTTAGCTCCTTTCGTTGCTTTGCTAATGTGCTGTTGCATATTGAGCTTTGCGTCAAGTGTGATGCCTAAGGATTTCGCAGAGTCCACGACGGAGGGTTGGACATTGAATGCTGTTAGGTGATTGAGCCATATTTGGGTGGTGGTAATTTTAGCAGGGGGTGATATCAGGAGGAACACAGTTTTCAACGCATTTAGTTTGAGGTGATTGTCGGCCAACCAAGATTGGGTGTTCCTAAGTGTGCAGTTCAGAAGTTTGATATCTTCTGGGGATTGTACCTTTAGGTAAAGTTGAGTGTCATCAGCATACATGTGGAAGTGTACATTGGATGCCTGGAGCATGGTAGCGAGTGGTTCCATGATGAGGTTGAACAGCGTGGGTGAGAAGAAAGATCCTTGTGGGACGCCTAAATCTACTGGCACTGGAGAGGACAGCACGTTGTTGATCTTGAACTTCTGGGATCGGTTGTGTAGGAAGGAAGTGAACCATTTGAGTACAGTCCCGGATAAGCCCATTCTGGTATTCAGGAGCTCTAATAGGTTCTCATGTTTGACCGTGTTGAATGCTGAGGAGAGGTCCAGGAGAATGAGGAGGCAGGAGTCGCTGTGATCCAGGATTTGGAGGGCGTCATCAACTATGTGTGTCATGGCCGTTTCCGTGCTGTGTTTCGCTCGGAAGCCTGATTGATGAGGGTCGAGGAGTTCGAACTGGTCAATGTGTTTTGTTAGTTGGAGTTGCACACATTTTTCCAACAGCTTGGCCAGAGTGGGGATATTGGTGATAGGGCGTTAGTTGTTTAAGTCAGCCGGATCAGCTGTAGGTTTCTTGAGTATGGGCGTGACTTGCCCCACTTTGAGGGAGTCTGGAATGATACCTTGCTGAAGGGAGCTGTTAATGATTTTAGTCCAGAGTGGGAGAAGTACGGGGATGAAGTCTCTAACAGCATTGGCAGGTAGTGGGTCTGTGAGGTGATTAGAAGGCTTCAAGGTGCCGAGCAGTTTGTGTATTGCTTCTTCAGAGTAGGTGTCGAAAGACGACCAGGAAGCGTTATTTTTAGGTTGGGTGTCGGGCATTTTGTTGATGCTCGGGTATCGACTTATATCATTAAGGAGGTCACTCCTTATGTTGTCGGTCTTTAGCTTAAAGAAAGCAGAAAAGTCTTCACAGTGGGGGATGTTGTTTGTTGTGACGTTTGATAGTAGGGGTTGCGTCTTGGTTTGAGTTTTGACTAGTTCGAACAGCTTTCTTTGTCTGTTTTTTGCTTGGTCCAGCTGAAGAAATCCGATTTAGCGCGCTTTATTTTCCTAAAGTAGGCATTTCTCTTGCTCTTAAGTATTTTGCGATGCCGTGATGAGGGGACAGATCTCCATGTGCGTTCTGCTATACGCATAGCACGCCTGTCTTCGTTGAGTCTGCCATCATACCAAGGGTTCGAGATCTTGGTGGAAACTCTCTTTAGTTGAAGTGGGGCGGCTTCATTGATTATTGAATTCATAGAGTCGAGGTAGTGGTCAGTCAGTGATTGAACATCAAAGGTGCCCGGAGGGGGAAGGAGGCTATTGGTGAGGTGGGGAGTCAGGGAGTTGGGGTTAAGGTTCTTCATGTCCCTTTTCCAGATCTTAGATTTGGTGGGTTGAGCCGAGACAGGTTTAACCTTTTCATTGATGAAGAAGGTGATAATGTGGTGGTCTGACCAATCACAAGGTTGGATTGCCCCTAATTGGGTGGAGTCTTCGTTGGCGATGATGAGATCAAGTATGGAGCCTTTGTCGTGTGTTGGGCTGTTGCATATTTGGGTGAGGTTAGACGCGTCAAGGAAAGATTTGAGACTATTCACCACTGCGTCTTTCTGATCGTTCCAGTAGAGATTGAAGTCACCCAGGTAGATTTGCGGAATCTGCCGACCAGCGTTGGATGAGATCGTGTCCATAAGTTGTTGGGTGAAGATGAGGTTGTCCTTAGGCGGGTGATAGATGAGATGTAGAGCACATACTGGTTTGCCCTCGCTGGCGATATCAAGACAGATGAGTTAGCAAGACATGAGGGAGGGGGAAGTTAATTTAGCAACGGAGAGGTTGCTCCTGAAAATGCATTCGATTCCCCCGCCCGTCTTGCCGGTCCTGTCAAGTCTAATGATGTGGTAATTGGGGGGGACTAATATGTCCATGATAGGTGTGGAGGCTTCAGTTAACCATGTTTCAGTCAAAATGGCTAGGTCAAGATCCATTGATGTGACGAGATCTGCAATGTTGGAGCTGTACTGTGGTAAATGTCTGACATTGTTCTGCATTCTGTGCATCAACTGTTGTTTTTGCATTTGTCAACCCAATTGGGACGGGTGTGCTCAGGTGTGAGTCCCGTGCTCTCCATGCCACTGGAATCAGGCTATCCAGGCTGATGAGGGCTGAAAGCCCAAAACCGGTCCTCGGATGCTTGTTTACAATCCAGGGAGGACCTGGCTTGGCAGTTTGGGCTGGACTGTTCCCATGGGGCACAGGGTCAAGACTGATTTGCCTATGGCTGGGTTCAAACTGGAACAGCATGTCGAGCAAGAAAACAATGGATTTTATCCCCAGATCTCTGTACTGGGGTGAATGTGAGACATTGTTCTGCATTCCCTGCATCAAGTGTTGTTTTTCCATTGGTCAACCCAAATGGGACGGGTATGCTCAGACGTGAGTCCCGTGCTCTCCATGCCACTGGAATCACGCTATCCAGGGTGATGAGGGCTGAAATCCCGAAATCGGTCCTTGGATGCTTGTTTCCAGTCCAGGGAGGACCTGGCTGGGAAGTTCGGGCTGGACTGTTCCCATGGGGCACAGGGTCAAGACTGATTTGCATATAGCTGGGTTCAAACTTGAACGGCATGGTGAGCAAAAAAATGATGGATTTAGACCCAGATCTCTGTACTGTGGTGAATGTCTGACATTGTTCTGCATTATGTCCATCAACTGTTGTTTTTGCATTTGTCACCCCGAGTAGGACAAGAATGCTCAGAAGTGAGTCCTGTGCTCTCCATGCCACTGGAATCAAGCTAACCAGGCTGATGAGTCCTGAAAGCCCAAAATCGGTCCTTGGATGCTTGTTTCCAGTCCAGGGAGGACCTGGCTTGGCAGTTTGGGCTGGACTGTTCCCATGGGGCACAGGGTCAAGACTGATTTGCATATGGCTGGATTCAAACTGAAACGGCATGGTGAGCAAAAAAACGATGGTTTAGGCCCAGATCTCTGTACTGGGGTGAATGTGTGACATTGTTCTGCATTTTGTCCTTCAATTGTTCTTTTTGCATTTGTCACCCCGAGTGGGACGGGTATGCTCAGACTTGAGTCCCGTGCTCTCCATGCCACTAGAAACAAGCTATCCAGGCTGATGAGGGCTGAAAGCCCGCAACAAGTCCTTGGATGCTTGTTTCCAGTCCAGGGAGGACCTGGCTTGACAGTTCGGGCTTGACTGTTCCCATGGGGTACAGGGTCAAGACTGATTTGCCTATGGCTGGGTTCAAACTGGAAATGCATGGTGAGCAAAAAAATGATGGATTTGGGCCCAGATTTCTGTACTGGGGTGAATGTGTGACATTGTTCTGCATTTTGTCCTTCAATTGTTCTTTTTGCATTTGTCACCCCGAGTGGGACGGGTATGCTCAGACTTGAGTCCCGTGCTCTCCATGACACTAGAAACAAGCTATCCAGGCTGATGAGGGCTGAAAGCCCGCAACCAGTCCTTGGATGCTTGTTTCCAGTCCAGGGAGGACCTGGCTTGGCAGTTCGGGCTGGACTGTTCCCATGGGGTACAAGGTCCAGACTGATTTTACTATGGCTGGGTTCAAACTGGAAATGCATGGTGAGCAAAAACATGATGGATTTAGGCACAGATTTCTGTACTGGGGTGAATGTGTGACATTGTTCTGCATTCTGTCCTTTAACGGTTGTTTTTGCATTTGTCACCCCGAGTGGGACGGGTATGCTCAGACATGAGTCCTATGCTCTCCATGCCACTGGAGTCAAGCTATCCAGGCTGATGAGGGCTGAAAGCCCGAAACCGGTCCTTGGATGCTTGTTTCTAGTCCAGGGAGGACCTGGCTTGGCAGTTCAGGCTGGACTGTTCCCATGGGGCACAGGGTCAAGACTGATTTACATATGGCTGGGTTCAAACTGGAACGGCAATGTGAGCAAGAAAACGATGGATTTTATTCCCCGATATCTGTACTGGGGTAAATGTGTGACATTATTTATTTTATTTATTTATTCAAAGTTTTATATAGCGCGAACAAGATCTTAACAGATATCAGAGCGCTTCACAGGGGGGGAGTGGGCAAACAGGAGGGTGAGTAGACATAATAATTGGGTACAGTACAGTGAACGGTAGCATAATAGGATAAGAGTCATGTGCTAATAAGATACAGGTATACACTCAGATAGACAGTAAAATAAGGCGGTGCAGAGTCCTTGATCTAACTAAAATAGAGATCATTAAATAGCAGAGAACACTCAAATAGACAAAAATATAAGACAGTGCTGAGTCTGAGCTAGCTACAATACAGTTCTAGAGATAACAATAAACATTCAAATAGACATTATGATAGGGCGGTGCAAAGACTCTGATCCAGCTGCCATAGAGATCAGTGGGTACCAGTAAACCCTCAAAAGACAATACTATAGGACGGTGCATAGTCTTTGATCCAACTGCAAAAGAGGTCAGTAGGTCATGAACATAAAGTTATTGGAACATTAAGTATCCAACGTTACAAGATCGGTGCAAAGTCTCTGAGCAGCAACAGTAAGGATCAGGTGAACTTGGCCATAAGGATGGCTTTCACTTCTTTCTTAAAGAGTACAGTGGAGGAGATAATCCTCGTTTCAGGAGGGAGTGCATTCCAGATCCTGGGTGCCATTCCTGAGAAGGAGCGTTTGTAGGTTTTTTCCTTACGAAATCTGCGAGGTTTCAGGAGCAGACTTTATGTACTTCTATTGGATCTCAAACCTCCTGATATAGTCAACTTTTGAGTGAGGTAGGTGGGAGCCTTGTGGTGTATGGCTGAGTGTGTCATAACCGCAATTTTCAATTGTATTCTGGCTTCGAGGGGAAGCCATTTCAGGGATTTCAGGTCAGGGGTTATATGAGAGCGTTTCCTTGAGCCCGTAATGAGTCTCGCGGCAGCATTTAGGGAGGCTCTTAGGGGTGCTGTTGTTGCTTGAGGGAGACCGCTGAGGGCCACAATTCCATAGTCTATGCGGGGGATGACTAGTGCTTGTACAGCAGTTTGGAAGTCCTTGGCTGGGAGGAAGGGTTTGAGTTTCCTTAAAGTGTTGATTTGAAAGTTAGCTCCTTTCGTTGCTTTGCTAATGTGCTGTTGCATATTGAGCTTTGCGTCAAGTGTGATGCCTAAGGATTTCGCAGAGTCCACGACGGAGGGTTGGACATTGAATGCTGTTAGGTGATTGAGCCATATTTGGGTGGTGGTAATTTTAGCAGTGGGTGATATCAGGAGGAACTCAGTTTTCAACGCATTTAGTTTGAGGTGATTGTCGGCCAACCAAGATTGGGTGTTCCTAAGTGTGCAGTTCAGAAGTTTGATATCTTCTGGGGATTGTACCTTTAGGTAAAGTTGAGTGTCATCAGCATACATGTGGAAGTGTATATTGGATGCCTGGAGCATGGTAGCGAGTGGTTCCATGATGAGGTTGAACAGGGTGGGTGAGAAGGAAGATCCTTGTGGGACGCCTAAATCTACTGGCACTGGAGAGGACAGCACGTTGTTGATCTTGAACTTCTGGGATCGGTTGTGTAGGAAGGAAGTGAACCATTTGAGTACAGTCCCGGATAAGCCCATTCTGGTATTCAGGAGCTCTAATAGGTTCTCATGTTTGACCGTGTTGAATGCTGAGGAGAGGTCCAGGAGAATGAGGAGGCATGAGTCGTTGCGATCCAGGATTTGGAGGGCGTCATCAACTATGTGTGTCATGGCCGTTTCCGTGCTGTGTTTCGCTCGGAAGCCTGATTGATGAGGGTCGAGGAGTTCGAACTGGTCAATGTGTTTTGTTAGTTGGAGTTGCACACATTTTTCCAACAGCTTGGCCAGAGTGGGGATATTGGTGATAGGGCGTTAGTTGTTTAAGTCAGCCGGATCAGCTGTAGGTTTCTTGAGTATGGGCGTGACTTGCCCCACTTTGAGGGAGTCTGGAATGATACCTTGCTGAAGGGAGCTGTTAATGATTTTAGTCCAGAGTGGGAGAAGAACGGGGATGAAGTCTCTAACAGCATTGGCAGGTAGTGGGTCTGTGAGGTGATTAGAAGGCTTCAAGGTGCCGAGCAGTTTGTGTATTGCTTCTTCAGAGTAGGTGTCGAAAGACGACCAGGAAGCGTTATTTTTAGGTTGGGTGTCGGGCATTTTGGTGATGCTCGGGTATCGACTTATATCATTAAGGAGGTCACTCCTTATGTTGTCGGTCTTTAGCTTAAAGAAAGCAGAAAAGTCTTCACAGTGGGGGATGTTGTTTGTTGTGACGTTTGATAGTAGGGGTTGCGTCTTGGTTTGAGTTTTGACTAGTTCGAACAGCTTTCTTTGTCTGTTTTTTGCTTGGTCCAGCTGAAGAAATCCGATTTAGCGCGCTTTATTTTCCTAAAGTAGGCATTTCTCTTGCTCTTAAGTATTTTGCGATGCCGTGATGAGGGGGCAGATCTCCATGTGCGTTCTGCCATACGCATAGCACGCCTGTCTTCGTTGAGTCTGCCATCATACCAAGGGTTCGAGATCTTGGTGGAAACTCTCTTTAGTTGAAGTGGGGCGGCTTCATTGATTATTGAATTCATAGAGTCGAGGTAGTGGTCAATCAGTGATTGAACATCAAAGGTGCCCGGAGGGGGAAGTAGGCTATTGGTGAGGTGGGGAGGCAGGGAGTTGGGGTTAAGGTTCTTCATGTCCCTTTTCCAGATCTTAGATTTGGTGGGTTGAGCCGAGACAGGTTTAACCTTTTCATTGATGAAGAAGGTGATAATGTGGTGGTCTGACCAATCACAAGGTTGCATTGCCCCTAATTGGGTGGAGTCTTCGTTGGCGATGATGAGATCAAGTATGGAGCCTTTGTCGTGTGTTGGGCAGTTGCATATTTGGGTGAGGTTAGACGCGTCAAGGAAAGATTTGAGACTATTCACCACTGCGTCTTTCTGATCGTTCCAGTGGAGATTGAAGTCACCCAGGTAGATTTGCGGAATCTGCCGACCAGCGTTGGATGAGATCGTGTCCATGAGTTGTTGGGTGAAGATGAGGTTGTCCTTAGGTGGGTGATAGATGAGATGTAGAGCACATACTGGTTTGCCCTCGCTGGCGATATCAAGACAGATGAGTTAGCAAGACGTGAGAGAGGGGGAAGTTAATTTAGCAACGGAGAGGTTGCTCCTGAAAATGCATTCGATTCCCCCGCCCGTCTTGCCGGTCCTGTCAAGTCTAATGATGTGGTAATTGGGGGGGACTAATATGTCCATGATAGGTGTGGAGGCTTCAGTTAACCATGTTTCAGTCAAAATGGCTAGGTCAAGATCCATTGATGTGACGAGATCTGCAATGTTGGAGCTGTACTGTGGTGAATGTCTGACATTGTTCTGCATTCTGTGCATCAACTGTTGTTTTTGCATTTGTCAACCCAATTGGGACGGGTGTGCTCAGGTGTGAGTCCCGTGCTCTCCATGCCACTGGAATCAGGCTATCCAGGCTGATGAGGGCTGAAAGCCCAAAACCGGTCCTCGGATGCTTGTTTACAATCCAGGGAGGACCTGGCTTGGCAGTTTGGGCTGGACTGTTCCCATGGGGCACAGGGTCAAGACTGATTTGCATATGGCTGGGTTCAAACTGGAACGGCATGGTGAGCAAAAAAACAATGGATTTAGGCCTGGATCTCTGTACTGGGGTGAATGTGTGACATTGTTCTGCATTCTGTCCTTCAATTGTTCTTTTTGCATTTGTCGCCCCGAGTGGGAGGGGTATGCTCAGACTTGAGTCCCGTGCTCTCCATGCCACTAGAAACAAGCTATCCAGGCTGATGAGGGCGAAAAAGCCCACAACCGGTCCTTGGATGCTTGTTTCCAGTCCAGGGAGGACCTGGCTTGGCAGTTCGGGCTGGACTGTTCCCATGGGGCACAGGGTCAAGACTGATTTGCCTATGGCTGGGTTCAAACTAGAACAGCATGGTGAGCAAGAAAACGATGGATTTTATCCCCAGATCTCTGTACTGGGGTGAATGTGAGACATTGTTCTGCATTCTGTGCATCAACTGTTGTTTTTGCATTGGTCAACCCGATTGGGACGGGTATGCTCAGACGTGAGTCCCGTGCTCTCCATGCCACTAGAATCACGCTATCCAGGCTGATGAGGCCTGAAAGCCCGAAATTGGTCCTTGGATGCTTGTTTCCAGTCCAGGGAGGACCTGGCTGGGAAGTTCGGGCTGGACTGTTCCCATGGGGCACAGGGTCAAGACTGATTTGCATATGGCTGGATTCAAACTGGAACGGCATGGTGAGCAAAAAAATGATGGATTTAGACCCAGATCTCTGTACTGTGGTGAATGTCTGACATTGTTCTGCATTATGTCCATCAACTGTTGTTTTTGCATTTGTCACCCCGAGTGGGACAAGAATGCTCAGACGTGAGTCCTGTGCTCTCCATTCCACTGGAATCAAGCTAACCAGGCTGATGAGTCCTGAAAGCCCAAAACCGGTCCTTGGATGCTTGTTTCCAGTCCAGGGAGGACCTGGCTTGGCAGTTTGGGCTGGACTGTTCCCATGGGGCACAGGGTCAAGACTGATTTGCATATGGCTGGATTCAAACTGGAACGGCATGGTGAGCAAAAAAACGATGGATTTAGGCCCAGATCTCTGTACTGGGGTGAATGTGTGACATTGTTCTGCATTTTGTCCTTCAATTGTTCTTTTTGCATTTGTCACCCCGAGTGGAACGGGTATGCTCAGACTTGAGTCCTGTGCTCTCCATGCCACTGGAATCACACTATCCAGGCTGATGAGGGCTGAAAGCCCGAAATCGGTCCTTGGATGCTTGTTTCCAGTCCAGGGAGGACCTGGCTGGGAAGTTCGGGCTGGACTGTTCCCATGGGGCACAGGGTCAAGACTGATTTGCATATAGCTGGGTTCAAACTTGAACGGCATGGTGAGCAAGAAAACGATGGATTTTATACCCAGATCTCTGTACTGGGGTGAATGTGAGACATTGTTCTGCATTCTGTGCATCAACTGTTGTTTTTGCATTTGTCAACCCGATTGGGACGGGTATGCTCAGACGTGAGTCCCGTGCTCTCCATGCCACTGGAATCACGCTATCCAGGCTGATGAGGGCTGAAAGCCCGAAATAGGTCCTTGGATGCTTGTTTCCATGCCAGGGAGGACCTGGCTGGGAAGTTTGGGCTGGACTGTTCCCATGGGGCACAGGGTCAAGACTGATTTGCATATGGCTGGATTCAAACTGGAACGGCATGGTGAGCAAAAAAACGATGGATTTAGGCCCAGATCTCTGTACTGGGGTGAATGTGTGACATTGTTCTGCATTTTGTCCTTCAATTGTTCTTTTTGCATTTGTCACCCCGAGTGGGACGGGTATGTTCAGACTTGAGTCCCGTGCTCTCCATGACACTAGAAACAAGCTATCCAGGCTGATGAGGGCTGAAAGCCCGCAACCAGTCCTTGGATGCTTGTTTCCAGTCCAGGGAGGACCTGGCTTGGCAGTTCGGGCTGGACTGTTCCCATGGGGTACAAGGTCAAGACTGATTTTACTATGGCTGGGTTCAAACTGGAAATGCATGGTGAGCAAAAAAATGATGGATTTAGGCCCAGATTTCTGTACTGGGGTGAATGTGTGACATTGTTCTGCATTCTGTCCTTTAACGGTTGTTTTTGCATTTGTCACCCCGAGTGGGACGGGTATGCTCAGACATGAGTCCTGTGCTCTCCATGCCACTGGAGTCAAGCTATCCAGGCTGATGAGGGCTGAAAGCCCGAAACCGGTCCTTGGATGCTTGTTTCTAGTCCAGGGAGGACCTGGCTTGGGAGTTCAGGCTGGACTGTTCCCATGGGGCACAGGGTCAAGACTGATTTACATATGGCTGGGTTCAAACTGGAACGGCAATGTGAGCAAGAAAACGATGGATTTTATCCCAAGATCTCTGTACTGGGGTAAATGTGTGACATTATTTATTTTATTTATTTATTCAAAGTTTTATATAGCGCGAACAAGATCTTAACAGATATCAGAGCGCTTCACAGGGGGGGAGTGGGCAAACAGGAGGGTGAGTAGACATAATAATTGGGTACAGTATAGTGAACGGTAGCATAATAGGATAACAGTCATGTGCTAATAAGATACAGGTAAACACTCAGATAGACAGTAAAATAAGGCGGTGCAGAGTCCTTGATCTAACTAAAATTAGAGATCATGAAATAGCAGAGAACACTCTAATAGACAAAAATATAAGACAGTGCTGAGTCTGAGCTAGCTACAATACAGTTCTAGAGATAACAATAAACATTCAAATAGACATTATGATAGGGCGGTGCAAAGACTCTGATCCAGCTGCCATAGAGATCAGTGGGTACCAGTAAACCCTCAAAAGACAATACTATAGGACGGTGCATAGTCTTTGATCCAACTGCAAAAGAGGTCAGTAGGTCATGAACATAAAGTTATTGGAACATTAAGTATCCAACGTTACAAGATCGGTGCAAAGTCTCTGAGCAGCAACAGTAAGGATCAGGTGAACTTGGCCATAAGGATGGCTTTCACTTCTTTCTTGAAGAGTACAGTGGAGGAGATAATCCTCGTTTCAGGAGGGAGTGCATTCCAGATCCTGGGTGCCATTCCTGAGAAGGAGCGTTTGTAGGTTTTTTCCTTACGAAATCTGCGAGGTTTCAGGAGCAGACTTTTTGTACTTCTATTGGATCTCAAACCTCCTGATATAGTCAAATTTTGAGTGAGGTAGGTGGGAGCCTTGTGGTGTATGGCTGAGTGTGTCATAACCGCAATTTTCAATTGTATTCTGGCTTCGAGGGGAAGCCATTTCAGGGATTTCAGGTCAGGGGTTATATGAGAGTGTTTCCTTGAGCCAGTAATGAGTCTCCCGGCAGCATTTAGGGAGGCTCTTAGGGGTGCTGTTGTTGCTTGAGGGAGACCGCTGAGGGCCACAATTCCATAGTCTATGCGGGGGATGACTAGTGCTTGTACAGCAGTTTGGAAGTCCTTGGCTGGGAGGAAGGGTTTGAGTTTCCTTAAAGTGTTGATTTGAAAGTTAGCTCCTTTCGTTGCTTTGCTAATGTGCTGTTGCATATTGAGCTTTGCGTCAAGTGTGATGCCTAAGGATTTCGCAGAGTCCACGACGGAGGGTTGGACATTGAATGCTGTTAGGTGATTGAGCCATATTTGGGTGGTGGTAATTTTAGCAGGGGGTGATATCAGGAGGAACACAGTTTTCAACGCATTTAGTTTGAGGTGATTGTCGGCCAACCAAGATTGGGTGTTCCTAAGTGTGCAGTTCAGAAGTTTGATATCTTCTGGGGATTGTACCTTTAGGTAAAGTTGAGTGTCATCAGCATACATGTGGAAGTGTACATTGGATGCCTGGAGCATGGTAGCGAGTGGTTCCATGATGAGGTTGAACAGCGTGGGTGAGAAGAAAGATCCTTGTGGGACGCCTAAATCTACTGGCACTGGAGAGGACAGCACGTTGTTGATCTTGAACTTCTGGGATCGGTTGTGTAGGAAGGAAGTGAACCATTTGAGTACAGTCCCGGATAAGCCCATTCTGGTATTCAGGAGCTCTAATAGGTTCTCATGTTTGACCGTGTTGAATGCTGAGGAGAGGTCCAGGAGAATGAGGAGGCAGGAGTCGCTGTGATCCAGGATTTGGAGGGCGTCATCAACTATGTGTGTCATGGCCGTTTCCGTGCTGTGTTTCGCTCGGAAGCCTGATTGATGAGGGTCGAGGAGTTCGAACTGGTCAATGTGTTTTGTTAGTTGGAGTTGCACACATTTTTCCAACAGCTTGGCCAGAGTGGGGATATTGGTGATAGGGCGTTAGTTGTTTAAGTCAGCCGGATCAGCTGTAGGTTTCTTGAGTATGGGCGTGACTTGCCCCACTTTGAGGGAGTCTGGAATGATACCTTGCTGAAGGGAGCTGTTAATGATTTTAGTCCAGAGTGGGAGAAGTACGGGGATGAAGTCTCTAACAGCATTGGCAGGTAGTGGGTCTGTGAGGTGATTAGAAGGCTTCAAGGTGCCGAGCAGTTTGTGTATTGCTTCTTCAGAGTAGGTGTCGAAAGACGACCAGGAAGCGTTATTTTTAGGTTGGGTGTCGGGCATTTTGTTGATGCTCGGGTATCGACTTATATCATTAAGGAGGTCACTCCTTATGTTGTCGGTCTTTAGCTTAAAGAAAGCAGAAAAGTCTTCACAGTGGGGGATGTTGTTTGTTGTGACGTTTGATAGTAGGGGTTGCGTCTTGGTTTGAGTTTTGACTAGTTCGAACAGCTTTCTTTGTCTGTTTTTTGCTTGGTCCAGCTGAAGAAATCCGATTTAGCGCGCTTTATTTTCCTAAAGTAGGCATTTCTCTTGCTCTTAAGTATTTTGCGATGCCGTGATGAGGGGACAGATCTCCATGTGCGTTCTGCTATACGCATAGCACGCCTGTCTTCGTTGAGTCTGCCATCATACCAAGGGTTCGAGATCTTGGTGGAAACTCTCTTTAGTTGAAGTGGGGCGGCTTCATTGATTATTGAATTCATAGAGTCGAGGTAGTGGTCAGTCAGTGATTGAACATCAAAGGTGCCCGGAGGGGGAAGGAGGCTATTGGTGAGGTGGGGAGTCAGGGAGTTGGGGTTAAGGTTCTTCATGTCCCTTTTCCAGATCTTAGATTTGGTGGGTTGAGCCGAGACAGGTTTAACCTTTTCATTGATGAAGAAGGTGATAATGTGGTGGTCTGACCAATCACAAGGTTGGATTGCCCCTAATTGGGTGGAGTCTTCGTTGGCGATGATGAGATCAAGTATGGAGCCTT